>NW_009217467.1:0-16578 GCF_000690835.1 Fulmarus glacialis
CTATCCCAGCTGAAACCAGGACAAACACTTTCATCACAAATAAATTGTCAAAGGTGTGCTAACTGAATTACTCTATCACCTCAGAAAAATATTGAAAATGCAAAATCAAGCTCTTCAACAGCTCCTCAGTCACCAAGGCCAACTCTTAAATGTATGTTTGCAAGAAGTTTCTATTTCTGTCAATTGGTGATTTTATCTCCTTACAAGATGATTGTGTTTTTTTTTTTCCCTTTTAATTTAAAGATATGTTGCCAAAAGTCTGTCAAGACAAATTTAAAAAGTACTGTGTAGTGCTTTTTAAAATTTTATTGTTGTAATTAAGAAACCATAAAGCTTTCACAGGGTGTTGACTGTGTTCATGTAAAAGTGAACAGGAAACTATTCATTTCTACGTTACCTGTAATGGCCAGACAGTTGGAAAGATTTGATTATTCTTTTCCTCAATAACTCTCTCATTAACAAAAACATGTAAGAGGTGCACAATTTATCTTCTCATTTTAAAAAGAAGATAAAAAAAACTAAGCTAAGCTATGGTATGCAAAAGCAAAGACTAAGCAAAACATTTTTAATTCCAATGTCAATATTCATTAAAGTTTTGTGCAGTCTACTTAAAGGCTAATCATGGTAGGCTATAAGATTGTTCTTCAATTTTTTTTTCCTCTCCTTATATAAGCATCATAGAAAACATTTTAGCATTCTTTCAATGAATAAAATTGAAGTATCAGAGTAAAGAGATACACAGCAAACATTGACAGAATGATTAAGAAATGTCCTAACCCAACAGGCAGCAAAGGTACAACACAGGACCCAGCAGGATTGCTTCCCTCCCCTCATCTACCCTTTGGTTCTGGCTCTTTTGATTAAGGTGTCCTTGTCACAGAGGTCGGTTTAATTCTATCACATCCAAATATTCTAGGTAAAGTATGTTGCACATGTGCAGACTGCAGGCTCGTTTGTCACATTATTGCTTGCTGTCACTTTTGAAGGTAGGTGTCCATTTGAAGAATGTGCAGTGGCTGGAGGGTCAGGGGATTTGCATAAAGCTTGGAAAGAACCTCTTCAGGCACAAGGTGGGGGATGTTACTCCTGCCTGTGTGCACAGAAAGCACACAGGGTTCAGCTCATGGAAACTGATGTTTTGATGCCTATATCTAGATCCTTTTTTTTTTTTTTTTTCCCCAAATAGTAATAGTTTAGCAATACTTTTGGCTAATTGAACATAAAACTTCGATTTATCATTCTGTTAGTTAATTTTTCTTTCTCGCTAGTGTAATGATGATCTGCTGAAATGTACTATTTCATTTTTTGATCCCTCTGATAACTCTATTTTGAAGGTATTTAGGTTTCTTATGGTTAGCTTAGTAATTCTAACCTTCAGGAATGTAAAGAAGTGGTGCAAAGTAAAACATTAATTTAATCATATATAAGGTCTTACATAATTATACCAAAGACATGTAAGTGTATATAAGAAGATGGGAGGTAGTGATTGCATATTGAAATAAAAACCAGATTTTTTTGCATTTGACCTGGAGAGATAAGTTTGGCTTTGTTTCTTGGTGGTTTATTTTTTTTTTTTTAGTTGGTTGGTTGTTTTTTTAAATGGGATAAAGGAAAATTATTTTTACATTAGAAAAGTTCCTGTGAAATGAAGATTCCTATGCTTCAAAACTTGCACATCTTACTGAGCAAGTTTTATGACTAAAACATAAAGATATTCTATGACTTGTGTGGTTTTGTAGTAATGCACAAACTCATCAGCCTTTCTGCAGCTGAAGTGTACATAAACAAATATATACTCGGTATGTATGTCCAAGTAAATACAATGCTAACTTCATACAGAATAACTTTTTCATTCATGTCATGTGTTACAAAAAAAAAAACAAAACATCAGTCAGGGGTAAATAAACATCTATGACTTAAACTCACGCAGAGCAGGATGCAGTACTCCAGGTGGGATTTCACGAGAGCAGACTAGAAGGGGAGAATCCCCACGCTTCTTTTGATACAGCCCAGGATACGACTAGCTTTCTGGGCTGCAAGCACATGTTGCCAGCTCATGTCCAATTTTTCATCCACCAGTATCCCCAAGTCCTCTCCACAGGGCTGCTCTCAATCCATTCATCCCAGTTTGTACTGATATTGGTGATTGCCCTGAACCAGGTGCAGGATCTTGCACTTGGCCTTCTTGAACTTCATGAGGTTTGCATGGTCCCACTCCTCAAGCCTGTCAAGGTCCCTCTGGATAGCATCCCTTCCTTCTAGCAAATCAACTGCATCAGGTTGATGTCGTCTGCAAGCTTGCTGAGGGTGCATTCAATCCCACTGTCTATGTCATTGATATTAAATAGCATTTGTCCCAGCACGGACCTTTGAGGGACACCACACATTACTGGTTTCCTCTTGGACATTGAGCAATTGACTGTAACTCTTTGGACACTGTGATCCAGCCAATTCCTCATCCATCTAACAGGCCATCCATCAAACCCATATCTCTCCAATGTAGAGGGAAGAATGTTGTCCACTGATATCGTCACTCCAGAAGGATCCTTCCAGAAGGATCTGTTCCATGTTCTTACCAGGAAGTTTAGGAGTTGAGGCTGACTGGTTGGTAGTTCCCAGGGTCCTCCTATTTACCCTTTTTAAAAATGGGCATAATGTTTCCTTTTTTCCAACCCCCTGACTTCACCTGACTGCCATGGCTTTTCAAATACGATGGAGAGTGTCTTGGCAATGAATGGTATCAGCCAATTCCCTCAGGACCCTGGGGTGCATCTCGTTGGGTCTCAAGGACTTATGTATGCTCTGGCCTTTTCTGGCCATCGTAACTGTAGAAGCCTTACTTCCTGTAAGTTGAATGTCTCCATTTCATTACTGGTAGACAGAGCTATAGGTAACAAAACCTTCTAAACTAGCATTTTGTTGGTAGAATAGAACTTCAAAGGGTAAAGGCTACCTCATTCTCATCAATAAAAGTCTACCCAGAAAAACTAAATAAACTGCTTAAAGATCTTCTGGGGTTTGAAAAAAAAGAAGTTTTATTTCCTTTTTATAGATATTTAATTAATGAATTGAAAATATTTAAATGATTGTGACAGATTTTAAACCAGATTTCTTGAGTTGCAGGATAATTCTTCATTTTTTTTCTTGTTGGCATTGTGGGCAAAGGAGTCTCAACTCAGGAGATTTTACTTAATTAAATTTACTTCCAGGTATCACCAAATTCTGATGACTGATTCAGGTATTAGGAAAAAAAGACCATAATTAAAAAACAAAACAAAAACAAAAACACCACTTAAGTAAATATATTTCCTTCTCCAGGCTTGACACAAGCCACACACTTCTCCTCCTCCTTTCATAGTTTCACCTTCCTTGTTTTTACTGCAGGTTACACTTAGTTTGTCCCAATTTACCCATCTTTCTCCTCCCCCATGGCTGCCTCTCTTTCCCAAATACATGTGAACTGGGATCTCAAGGGCTTCCCTGTCTGGTTGCAGTGTTGGGGAGCAATGGGGCATTCACAGTGGTGTTGGAGTCACCTTGGCTGTGACCAGCTCAAGGCAACTTAGGGTCTCCTCCACACAGGGAACTCTCTAGCCCCCAGCAACCCAAACCCACTACAGTACAAGTTAAACCCAGTACAAGTGTATAGCAGATACTGGGTTTTCTCTCACCTCATTAGACTGTTGCCTTGTAGACCCAATGGTATCAAAGTACTCATGAATGTACAGAAGAGAAGCACACACCATCTAGGTGTTGGCCTACACATGAATGACTTGTAATCCATGACCCCACTAAATGGTGGATCTCAGGAAAGCAGGCTAAAGAAGTTTCCCTAAACTATCTTTCTGAAATAATTTACATCAACTTCAGGTTTTAAAGGCTCCAGTGTAGGAAGAAAAGTTGTTGATTTTTTTTTTTTTTTTGTGTTTTGGGTTTTTGTTGGTTTGGGTTTTTTTCCCCCTGTATTTGTTTCCTTGTGTTCCTTAGGCCCTACTGCTATATTCCGTTTCCCAAATTTGTTGACCTATGGATATCTATCAACATACACATTTTCAGGGAGATCAGTGCAGTGTGGACATTACGCACTCCGCAGCCTGGTAGAGCGATAAAGATGAATATTTTGTAGACAACTTGAAAATTAATTCCCACAGTACTGCAGATCAGGAACTACCCCCAAATTACACTTTGCAATATTCTGTTCTCAGGTCTGTTCAGTAAAATCTTCAGCTCCCCTGGCTGCTCAAAGGTGTTGGAGCAGTCAATATACTTATTACTTACATGAGTTATGTAGTCATCTGAAATCTGAATACCTGAAAGATGGCTGCTTAGTATCCAAGACTAAAGTTGGCTACTTCTATCTGAAAGGGAAGGACTCTCAGGTTGTTTATATGAAATAGATCTATACATAAGAGTGATTTCTCATTCTTCTCTTCAGCTTAAGTAGAGGGAGGTCACGACGTGCAATCAATTTCTTCAGTTTGCTGAGGGAAGTCACTGCTCAATCTTTCTGCCTCTCATTTTCTTATTCTAAATGATGAATATAACACATCTGTCTGCTTTACAGTCTTTATAATGAAATTCCTCTTCTTGGATATAAAACATGAATAGTTGGGTTTTGTTCAGGGAACTCTGAGTAGTAGAGGGACTACAGTGATGCACTTGCATGCTAGTAGATTCTCCTGAGTCTTTCCTTTTCACCTAAAACTTGAAATATCGGACAGTCTATTGTGTTTGAGTTATTGGATATGTTTAAGAATGTATTTAGTTGCTATTCCTCTTGGCATGTTTCATGTATCAGGCTAGTAAGTAAAATTCCCTTCACAAGGCCCCAAGAGTACAGAATACATTCCATAAGTGGGAAGAAACCCTCTCCAAACACTATAAATTAAACATAACTTTATGAAACCAAAAAGTAGTCCAAATGGTGCACAGTACTGAAACTGTATTTTGTGCAGTTTTATTTCACTGCAGTTGCTCTATAATCTCTTGAGAAGTGGTTTCAGAGAACTGTAAATTATTTTTTCCCCTATTTTAATGATCATATGTGGTACATGAGAATAATTTTAACCAGTAACAAAGCTAAATTCTGTATTGGGTAGTTCTGCTTCAGCTTATGGCTGTTTCTTTAAAAGTACTCTGAAGGTGTTTTAGATTAAAATGGCTTAGTTTGATCCAAAGGATAAACTACTACAAAGCTATAAAATAAATGTTTATATTACACAAACAGACAGTGCATAAAAGGAAGCTCTGTTGACCCAATCTTGACTAATATCGAACGTTAATAAACTCAACAAGTATTTAAAAATATTAATAATACCATTATCTTGAATCATAGAATCATAGAATCATAGAATCATTAAGGTTGGAAAAGACCTCTAAAGATCATCAAGTCCAACCGTTAACCCAACACCACCATGCCCACTAAACCATGTCCCTAAGCGCCACATCTACACGTCTTTTAAATACTTCCAGGGATGGCGCCTCCCCCACTTCCCTGGGCAGCCTGTTCCAAGGCCTGACCACTCTTTCAGTAAAGAAGTTTTTCCTAATGTCCAATCTAAACCTCCCTTGGCGCAACTTGAGGCCATTTCCTCTCGTCCTATCACTGGTTACTTGGGAGAAGAGACCGACCCCCACCTTGCTACAACCTCCTTTCAGGTAGTTGTAGAGTGTAGATGTAAGATTAAAATGTTAAGATCATCAATAAAAACCCAAAGATTTATCTGTGAAAATGTATTCTAGACAGTATATACAAAATACTGAATATAGGACACTATACAGAGACAGGTAATTCAGAGCATTGTCAGAAATTCAAATATGTTTTCACGTAGTGCAACTGCGACTGTCCAGAATGCAGGAAGAAGGCACTGATAGATGAATCCTTGGGAGTCACTACTGAAAAAAAAAATATCCAGTGTCAACCTATTGACAGTTCTGGTTTTAGGTTACTTCAGTGCAGTTATTTGTGATGCAGAACATCACTGTAATTCCATTGTCCTACATGAGTTCGCGGATTTCCCTTTAGGGCACCGTTTAGATAAACTGTATGTTGAGTTATACAAAATTGTTTAAATATGTCTACAATTGCTTGCCTGTTAGAGCAATGACCTAAGTTTCTGTTTAAAATTTGGGCATAAAATCTTGTCAGCAAACATTTCTTCATCAAGCTAAGAGGATTGTCTGTCTGTACATTTGCCTATAGCCATACTGGTTGCTAGGCAAATACTTTATACATGCAGTCTCTGCATTTACATTTCAGAAGTTCTATCCAACTCAGTAATTTTCTGTCACATTAAAATGATACATATTTTTCTACATAAAACTTTCCTGATTAAAAATTAAGTCCTTTTCAATTACAGCCATAGATTGTAGCAGTAAAATGTAACATGAAGGAAAATGCAATTAAAACTGTAGTGAACATTTATGTAAATCAAAAGTCGGTAGTGAAGCAAATATAATGAGCAAGTCAAACCATGACTAAATCAGATTTGTTAAAGTTCTTGTTAGACATATATTTTCATAGAAACCAGACAAGAATGTTGCTTCCTTTAATTCCCTTTTTTGGACCAAATACAGGGATCACTTCTGAATTATTGTGGTCAATATGAGTTACATGAACATAAATCTTATTTGTGCCATTTCAGTCTCTGAGAATTACAGCCTGATGGCCTTTATACCTGCATGACCTTAGTAGTACTGTCACTCAACCATCAAATCAATTATCTGTAGTCTGGGACAAAGATCATCTATATTTAAAATTTAAGAAATTAACCACAAAACCACTCTTGGGATGTTAACACCTGCCTTAATTTGTACCTCTCACGTGTTATGATGCATAGGAAAATGTCAGAGTTGTCACAGGAAATTTAGTCTTTGAACAAATCCAAGAGTTTTTATATCTTCAAACACCAAAGATAATTTTATAGCTACCTCCTGTGATGCTATCCCTACATCTGTGTGTGGATCAGATTTTCACATACAGCCAGTATATTCATATGCAATATTTTTTCTGTCCTTTTCAGAAATTCTGAGTATTCCATACTGCATCCAAAATAGACTTCTGCTGCATGACTTCTAATTTTTTTTTCTTGTGCCAGGCAAATCAATCTA
The DNA here is from genome assembly GCF_000690835.1 of Fulmarus glacialis. Classification (NCBI taxonomy): domain Eukaryota; kingdom Metazoa; phylum Chordata; class Aves; order Procellariiformes; family Procellariidae; genus Fulmarus; species Fulmarus glacialis. The sequence goes on from NW_009217467.1 coordinate 7,111, forward strand.
AAAGTTTATGTGACTTTTTTTTAATATTAAAAAACTGAATGGATGATGTGGTACTACAGACTCAGTGCTACAAATGTCCCAAAGAGAGGAAAAAATCCATGGTAATGGAGAAGTACATGTTAAAGGCAATGTTCATAATAAGAATTAATGTTGTAAAAGGAACGTGCATTTCACATAGTGGCAAAAACCAGAGATTTTGACAGACTAAATTCAGTACAGGTAACAATCTCCATTCCAGACTTCAGATACAATTGAAATCACAAATGTTAGCTCAGGGCTTTGCCGAGATTATTACCAAATTTGAGGTGTTACTTCAAAATAGCTGATCAATAATCAGAATACTTCTATGTAAATATATCTTCTCAGGAAAAGGAGAAGGAGGAAATACCATGATAAATATAGGCCAATGGAAATGAGAAAGCATTCAAACAGATATTGAAAGAAGGAATAGAAATATGAAGAGAAAGGAAAAGGGAGATTAAATGTATGGTTATTTCCTTACAGTTAGAGCATTCTACACTAATCAGATATATTTCCTAGATAATGTTAATTGTTTGTTTAGAGAAGGAAATTGCAATGAGATCATATTTGTCATCTATAAATTATTTTTGCTGTAAAGAAATCTCAGATATGTAAGTCTTCTTTGATATCATGCAATATATAAAGATAACAAAAAAATTGGGGATAAATTAAAACACTGGAAATTAGAAGGTTTTTAACTACCAAAGTCCGGTTCTAGGAAAGCATTACAGCTGCAGTCATGGACTAAATAAACAAGAATTTCAAGATGAAATGATCGTGAAAGAATTCAGTAATTCAGAAAGTTTGTCCTTACCCTATATTCCTGTCTTTCATTTCTGTAATTTCTAATATTCTTACAAGTTCTTCTAAAACAAATCCATAAAGAATGCAAACTTACAGATTTGCAAAGGAAATCATTAAGAAGGAAATATAAATTTGCACTGTATTTGTTTCTGTAAATGTTGTGTATAAATGGAGAAGAGTCTTATGTTTGTTCTCACAACATGCATCTTCTTTTCTTAGTGACGAACACCGATGATGGTATTCACCCACCAAAAATAGATACTGACTGCTAAGCTAGTCATCCTAAATTCCCTTTAGAGAAAATGGAAAGGACTAGGCACTTTCTAGAGAGTAATTTATCTTATTCTAAAGTAGATATAAAATGGGTCAGATGAGTCACACCCAAAAAGTGCTTGTTTCTCCACATTAACCATCATATGAATCTAGGATGGCCAGCTCAGATGTACATAATTACAGTATTGATGTCTACATCTAGGTGAGATTAGTCACCAGATTACTTACTTTGGATTATATTTTTATCCATTTAGTAAGTTAAGAGTTTCTACCATCACCAGAAACCAGGAATTAATAAAGTTAATAAAATACAAAATTATACAAACTATAGAAAGTTATTTCAGCAGCAGCCCAGCCCTGAACCATAGTTCTGTGTTGGAACACTGACTGTGAAATATAAAACTGTAATCATGACTTGTAGAAATACAGGAACGTGCTTTTGAGAAAGCTTTTTAAATTAATCTATTTACATCAACTTGGTACTTCCTAAGAAGATGAGGAGGATATTAGAAATATTAGAATCAGTATATGTGTATTTTGATTACACATATAAAAATATATATACACATATAAAAATACCTTACAAAATAAGTACTCTTTAAAACATCAAAAATTATGTTTAAAAGAATACTTAGAATTATTTCAGCTACAGTAGTTTTCAGCAAGAAACTCAACCTTATATATCTGTGTCTAGTAGAGGGGGTTCAATAATTCCAGAACCTACTGCAGCTTTAAAAATTATATCATTAAATGAATCATCAGCAAGATCCAAGACCCAATAGGTTAAAGGCAAACAAACTCTCAGAGGATTAAATCACCAAATTAATTGTTTTGTTTTATTTACAGTTAAACATAGTGGTAGCAAGACAGATGTTTTTTCCTTGATTATGGGATGTAATAGTTGCAGAGAATCAAGATGCATCCTTGAACCTATCTACCATTTGCCAGTCACTCAGAGAAATTAACAGAGACAGACTGAAGTGAAAAACCCTCCCGCATTCTTAACTTTACACTTCATAAGCAATGCTGAGATCTTCATCAAACTCTGTTTCTTGAGTAGTCCAGAATGTCATAATCAAATTATACAATAATAATAACAGATTACAAGGAAAGAATATACCTTTGTGCAATGCGCCTACATGATGAACATTTTGGGGTACTCTGTTACCATCTTCCCCCGCAGTGATTATTTTTAACTTCTAGCTCCTGCAAACTGGAATCAGTTTGACTATTCCATATCATCTCAGCTGTCAGTACAGAGCACTTCAATAAATAAATATTCTGGATCTACTTTTTCCTGAAGCAAATTCTTCAGATAAAAGGACTCTAACTTGGCTTCCTTTACTATATGTCTTCAGGGTGTTCATATCAGTATCTTGTTATTACCTACCATCTTCAATCTTGTTCAGTTACCAGTCAGCATAGCCATTTACTTATCATGCAAACAAAGTTAAGTTTATGTTTAAAACAATAGCTTCTAGCTGTTTCCAGCTCCAATCATTAAAAATACAACATTCTGGTCAACAGAGAGAGTAGCTGCCAGTTTTGTTCAAAAATATAATTTAGCAAGCATAGTAAATAAGAAATTAAACTGTAAGGCAATAAAAGGCTTTTAGATTGACTTGCACAATGCTGTTGCTTAGCTGCTGTGTATAAAAGATAAAAATAATATATGCAAATTAGATGAAGTTGAAATTAAAGATGTCTAGCAGAGAATAGCTAAAGAAGCCAATTTTATTTTATTGTTTGTAAGTGGATAAATAATTCTCCAGTAGGCATGAAAACAGCAGAAACATGTTACTAAGTTAATTTGAGCTTTTCATTCACTTCTCATCCTTACTCAGAAACTACTGGGGAAATATTTGCTAAATCACAAAAATACATCAGGCTACTGTCAGTTCAAGGTGAATTTTTTATGTTTACTTGGATCAGATTAATGCAAAATGACACAAAATGTACAGTTTATGTGTAAAGATATTTATTTTAACAGAAATTTGTCAGAAATATAGTTATTTTGTTTCAAATTTTGTTTTGAGCTATAGCCCCAGAAAACAATCTGGCAGCGAAAAAAAAATGTGTATAGAAGACAAAGAATTTTTTTTTTTCAATGAATTAACACTGACTTATTTAAAAATTATATTTTCTTAACGAATAAAGGTGAGACAGACTTGTCACAAGAACGCATCAAATACAGCATTTATTCTATTATTTACAAGATTATCGCCCCTTGTGCTGCTCACATTTTCTACCATTTAACTTACATACACTGTTCAGCTATTGACAATTGCTGACATTGCAGCAACACAGCTTTTACTTCTTATTTCATGCCTTCATAATTTTCTATATCACTCCCTCATCTCCCTTTAAAAATGTACAAGCCTATTATATTTTTTTCCCTTAACTTCCTTAATATTTTTCCTTAATACTAAGTGCAAGGTTGTTTAAAAAACTTGCACATATATTCACAGGTGCCCAGGTGAATGGCTATGCAGTGACAGTACAATGCCCTCTGCTTATTAGACTATTTGTTACTTTTTCAGTAAGATGTATGTGTCAGTTGTATCCACTTGTAGCCTTTATAAAGTGTAACATCTTTGGGAATAAGGCCAATATTTTTGTTAAAATATGCACAAAATCTAACAAAATAAGCTTCCGTCTTTCATGCAAATACAGGCTTCTAAAAGAGTGTCTGGAAATTCCCAACTGTTTGTTTGAGGATTTTATCGTTCACAACAGTATTACTGCTTCCATTTTTCCAAGGAAAGATGAGAGTAAGAGAGATTAAGGAATACACCATGAACCCCCAGGAGTAGCTACTTGCCTGAGGAGTGCTATTAAAGACCTCTGAGAAGCTGTTTTGTACGTTCATCAGTGAGGACTACATAGTATTAACCTCTGTGTACAGCTCAGAGTTGTAAAGGAAATCTGTGACAGACTTGGGAAAGTACCTACATCTCTGAAGTTCCTATTCAGGTTGTTTAATTCTAAAGTAGCTCTTTATTTTCATTAAAGTCATCACAGTTTCCACAGTTTTAATGCAAAAACAGCACACAGAATTAACTAAAATATCTGTCTATCTACATCATATCAGTAAGATTAAATGCCCACATTAATATTAAGTATGCCTAAAATATATAAAAATGAATAGTAATCTTGATAGATTCTGGTCTCAGTAACTCTTTGTTTTGTTTTGTTTTACTTCTCTGTCATTATTGCAGGATATTGCTTCTTTAGTGCTTAAAAATTTTCCTTGGGTCTTGTAAAATATTGATACTGGGTTTGGTCAGATGCAAATGATTCTGCTTGGTGACTATTATTATTATTGTTGTTGTTTATGTTTATGTGATTACCTCAATAATTGAGTAGACGAATGTGAAACTGGTATTTAACTAGAGAATTCCTTGTGGGTGCAGCTGAACAAGTTCTGGAACGCTCTAGGGTGGCTGTGTTTACAGGGCATCCAGCATGACCTCATGATCCAATGCCAAGCACAATGTCATCTCTGTTCCCTGCCAGTGACATAACACTGGCTGTCACTATGCAGCTTTGCTTTCAGCAACTGATCCTCTCAAATGTATTACTTGACAGGTTCTCTTCAAAATCAAACATCTGTTCTTTTTTTACTTTCACAGGTCTGTATCTAGCACATTTCTAATTAAACCAAACTTTACAATCTGCTGACATAAGAGTTATCCAACCCCTAGACAATGTCTATGTCTACACTGCCAAGTAGCATATTTCCATGTCACTACCAGGTACATTTTTTGGTTGACCACATTGCATAAATTCTGGTTCAATATGAAGTTTTCTTTTGGGATCATCTCATTGAAATGCACCATCTCATTGACTTCAAAACAAAGCTTGACTTCTATTCAGGTGACAGTTCACTTCTAACAGGCAACTGGCTTAAGTTCCTTATGTTTTCCTATCCCACAAAAGTAACATATATCCTCAGTTTCATGTTGCGATGATGTGGTAATACTGTGGGCTGCAGCACAGCCTTTATATTATTTATGAAACTAAAAAGTAAAACAAAAAATGCAAAAATCACCCATATAAGGACAGAATGGCAATTACAACTTAACGATAGAAAAGGCACCACATAAAGCCCAAAGCAGATTTAGATCAAGTACTGTGCAGTATGAACAGAGAATAGTCTTTTCTGCTTGACTTTGGAAGCACAGATTATTGTCTGGAGTTCATGTATTTAGCAATATCAGTGTAACCAGTACCTAGTCACTCATATTTGACTCAGTGAGATACGTCTTGTGATAAGAACATTAATTTCAGCTCTTAAAATGTACTTCAACACATAAGGAGAAATTCCCAAGTTTTGAAATCTAGTAATGCTCCTTAAGAACTGAATTTGGTCTACTCTGGGAGTTCATCTAAATCATGATTTGGTTCAAATTTTGCTTTTTTTTTTTTTTTTTGACGGGGGTCCCTGTCAGGCAAGAAGTATCATCCATTCTGTAACTAAAGCTTATAGAGGTGACCCCACACAAAATAATTCATGTACTGTTGAAAACATGAGACTTTATCTGGAACTAAGTGCAAATAGGTAATCGAAGGAGATGTTGCAATGTGAGCAATGAAGTTAAAATAAGTCACCAATTACCTATGGCATTTGTCCAAGAATCCCAATGAAATCAAAGAACAAATGAATAGTGCTAATAGGAAAACTATGCAATTAAAATTGTATTCTGCTCCCACTAAATTTAATGAGTCTTCAACTAGTGACAAAGGAATCAGGATTAGACCTTTCATCATTAAATAGCTATTAAACCAGAGAGTGAGAGAGCTGACAACATTGTACTTCTTTTTAAAGAGGTGCTAAAGATGATCCAAGAAATTATTGCCTGATATGCTTTATCCTGGTGTTAGGAGAAAATGTTCTAAAAAAAAACAAAACAAAAAAATCCATTAATGGAGGAGTCATAAACCACCTAGACTAACCTAATACATTAGGGAGAAACTAGTAATGAGTTTTGAAAGGTGAATTATGCCTACTAGAATTCTTTAAGGACTCTTGCAAAATAGAGGATAGAAACATATGTACTTAGTTTGATGCAGTTCCACATAACAGACCTTGATCCTCTGTAAAGTGTAATTATACTACCATAATTTGAGTCTATTGGAAAGGCCTTGTACACGTAAATAGTATCAGGTAAAATAAATAATAGCCAGGACTAGAGAATCTTTCTATATAAACAGATTACATAAAGTCTTCATGATTACTATTATGTCAAGTCCTACTCTGGGATTGCTAAACATCAAGCTTTGAAAGGATGAAAGCACAGGCAAATGTGCATAAGCAATTTAATTGTTCTAAGATTTAATAATAGGCACTTTCTTATGCATTTAGAAAAATCATTATGCCAAACCCCTGCATATTTTTTTTATTACTTTTATGAACAGATAGTTAAGGCAAGAATAGAACATTGCTAAAGGATAGCTATGTTGCTTCAGAGAATTATTTTGATGGAAAGTTAAGCGTATTTAGATTCCAAATAAAGATAGGTGCCTACAAAGCTTTTGAAAGTCTGTAAATTTGCTAGATATCTATCAGTGAATATCATTACAACTATCTGGTTCATAAAGTGTAGTAAAGATGTATCTTAGTATTCAATATGCAAGCGATGTGTTCATTTTCTCAAATAAGACAAATCATGTGCCCATCATGCTCAAAACCAATGAGATGTAAACATGGACAAAGTTCTTTCCAATTGTCCTTCAAACTCTCTGATGTTGTTGCTATGGATGTTGAGAGCCAGTCAAAATGGTAGTGTTAGGAGATTGTCATTCCATGACCAGTGAAGAAACTAATAACATTTTATGGATATCGTGCCATCTGTCTACAAGCTTAGGTCCTTCTTGACTTAGATAGCATGGTCTTTGAAACAAAGACTTGTTTCTTATTCCCTGTTTTTAAAACCCATGAAGTCCATGACTGGCTTCCTTCCTTGATTCAAAGTACTCTAGAACTGCTGACTTTTGAAGCGTACTGCATGAAGCAGCTTAAAAATGGCTATGTCCTTCAAAAATCATCATACAGATATATCTGCTGAAGTTCTTCCATCTGCTAAATATATATTTCTGTAAGAAAAGAAACTGGAGCTTTTTGGCAAATATCCGTTATGAACTCCTGCTGAGTATTCTTATAGCTCTAGTATCCATGAGCTGCTTTGAATTTAACAGTAAATATGCTCTACAGAAAGGACTCAGAGAAACAGGAAACGTGTACAACAGGGGTTAAGAAGGTAAGGAGGAAAAGTCAATTTTCGTCACTAAATCCACTGAGTATAGACTGTATATTTAGGACCTTAGTGTACACAAAGACCAAATTTCCTTCATGTAAAACCACTATGAATTCGGTGCGCCTCTACGATGTTCCACCGCAGGTGGGGTCTTCACAGCTTCAAGGCCTTACTAATTTCCGCCCCCCCAGTGCAGTTATGGTAGAGATGGAAAGATAGATCTCGATGGAAACTATTTTGTCTAAATCTATTCTTCCCTGCAACACTCCCATTTTGAAGACAGGTGACACAGCAGTCCATTGTAATCTTCAGTTCACTTAAATTTCACCACCAAACTGAACTTTTGAGATAGGAGCCTCATCGTCATATGTGGCCTCTTTATTCGGTAGATAGATCCTTTGTAACTTCCTGTCACTCTTTACCAACTATAGAGGGAGCCAAGGATGACCATGGTGTCTTAGCTGACACTTGGATATGTGAAGTAGAGAAGGACAGTTTCTTTCTGCTGTTACCCATATTTACCACTCCACTTCAGACAAATTCTATTAATCACAACACATGTAGGGAACAATTGCTGTAATACTCACTGGATCTCAAAATAACCAAAGAATTTAGGCTGGACGGGACCTCTGGAGGTTATCTTATGCAACCTCCTGCTCCAAGTGTTGCTAGTTTCACAGTTAGAGAAAGTTGCTCTAGGCCTTCTGGCGGGTATTGGGAGTATGTACCTCTGTACAAACTATTCCAAGATCTTTGGCGTTTCCTTCATGATCCTATATCTCACAAGAAGAATTTGGATGCCTAAGATAGAGAAAACTTAAGCACCTCCACGCAAAAGTATAACTTATAAATCCTTCTCCTGCTTTCTTATATTCTATTCTCTAAGAATCTATCATTCTCTAGGCATGGAACTGCTTCCAGGATGGCTGAGCTCAGTGTCTAAACATTCATCTTATCCCTAAACGTAAACATAGTGTTGTGGTTTAACCCCAGGAGGCAGCTCAACCCCACACAAATGCTCACTCAATCCTCCACAGTGGAATGGGGAAGAGAACTGGAAGGGTAAAAGTGAGAAAACTCATAGGTTGAGATAAAAACAGTTTAACAAGTAAAGCAAAAACTACATGTGCAAGCAAACAAAATCAGAAATTCCATCACTACTTCCCATCGGCAGGCAAGCGTTCAGCCACTTCCAGGAAAACATGGCTCCATCACACATAACGGTTACTTGGGAAGACAAACTCTGTAACTCCAAAAGTCCCCCCTTCCTCCTTCTTTCCCTGAGCTTTTATTGCTGAGAATGGGTATGAGATATAGTATGAGATATCCCTTTGGTCAGTTGGGGTCAGCTGTCCCAGCTGTGCCCCCTCCCAACTTCTTGTGCACCCCCAGCCTACTCATTGGTGGGGTGGTGTGAGAAACAGAAGATACTTTGATGCTGTGTAAGCACTGCTCAGCAGTAACTAAAACATCCCTGTGTTATCAACACTGTTTTCATCACAAATCCAAAACATAGCACCATAGGAGCTATCATGAAGAAATTTAACTCTATCCCAGCCAGAATCAGTGTACATAGTGAAAAAGCTAAGTGTCATAGTTCTAAATTTCCCCAACAGAATTGCTTCATTACCAGGCTATCTCGAAAACACAGTGGTAATATTGAGCTCAGCATAGAAGTTAACATATATAAGAACCTTCTCTACCAAACAGAAATGGGTAGGGAATTAGGAGGCTGGCTGTTCTAGTTGTTTCACTGTGCAGCCAGCAATAGCAAATTCTCAAGAATGAAAAGAAAGAGATAAAAGTTTCATAATCGTATTTTTGTGATGAGAACCTCTACTAATGAATGGTGAAGAACTAGCTTTCCCAAAGCTGTCTAGGAAACATGCTTAACATTTCAGATATTGTACAAATGATCTACCTCTAGGGCAAAGCTAAAGGGATTTTTTAGACACTTAAAGCCAGAGGTACAGGGTCTGAATCCTGGTCTCCTCTATGAGTTTACATCTTGCATATGAATTTACATCTTGCATATAAATTTACATATTGCATATAATATACTCTGTCACAATGGAGTGATGCATTAGAATTCATAGAATCATAGAATAGTTTG
>NW_009217468.1:0-4739 GCF_000690835.1 Fulmarus glacialis
GCCCCGCCGCCGGGCAGAGCGTGCAGGGGCAGAGCCCTCGCGCCTCCCCACAGCCTCTGCACCGGGCTTGGAGCTTTGGTACACGGCGGGAGGGGCGTCCGGCTGGACTCTGCAGGACTGTATGACTTTCCCCACCATTTGTAGGCGTTTGGGTCGAATGAAGAGACACGAGATCGTGAAATGATGCAGTCAGGCGACAGCCTCGTGGGCTTTTCTCCGACGGTAGTGTGTCTGAGAAGGTGGAGCCAAGAGGAAACACCAGTTTGTCATTCCTGGCCCCACGAGTGGGCATGGTAAATGTGCCTCGGTAGATGCCGAGATTTTCTCCTCCTACATTGAAATGGGAGAGCCGTGTGACTTCACGTATGTCTGGGCTGTCCCCTTAATCCCTCCGCTGTGCTGGTGGGCACCACATGGTATTGCCTGTCCTGGCACTTCTACTGCTCATGCTGGAGAGTCACAGTCCCTTCTGTCAACCTCTCCATCTCTCCGTATTCTCAAGAATCACTCTTTTCTTTCTCATCAGGTGTTGATGGGATGTATATGGTCTTAGAAATTTGTGGTACTTTTATTGGGACTTCAGTTTTACAAGCCAAAAGAATCTATTGTAGGCATTTTTTAATTTATTTATTTTTTTTTTTACCACTGTATCCAAATGAGGGATTTAACTCCTTGGAAAACATTTGTTCTTTCTAAGATATAAATCATACCTTCTTTGATGGGACCATGTAGAGTCTGTGAGGATCCCTCAGATATCTCAAGAAAGGGCTTTCTTGGAGCCTGTCGCTGTTGGTTCAGATCTGGGGAAGGCATTGTTGTGTCAGATGGACACACGCTCCTTCTGCAGAGGAGCAGCGAGATTTAGTGGTCTGATGTGGCAAGGGGAAGGCTGCAGATAAGACCTTTGTGACAGCAGTGTGGGCAGCAGGATGGATTGCAGCTTCAAGCTTTCTTAGGGTGAACGGGGCTGATGATTCTTGATGATAATACTTGGAGGGACCTGAAGCTCACTGAAACTTCTATACCTCTAAATTAACTGGAAACAACATGCCTGCCTATTCCCTCCCTGTTGCCCTACTGACATGGGCTGTGCTCTTCCAGGTGTAAGCCAACGTTTAAAAAATAAAGTCTCCTATCCAGAGGGGAGTTAAACTAGTGGTCAAATCTTTGGCTGTGATTTAGAAATACAAAAGAGCTAGAGAGCAACCAAAGATCACCTGCATGTGCTGTAGCGCTTTGGCACATCCCAACTGGTGAAGAGCTGCTCGCCGTATTTCCAATCAGTCCTTTTATTCTTTCAAGGTACCTCTGCACGTTTAGTGCTGTACTGGAGAATCGTGTGTTTTCTGGATGTGTTTATACACATAGTATCACCGTATAATGGGTAAATACAAGAATCCCCAGTTAATGCAAAGGAAACCAAGATCCAAAGAGACCGAAGGACGGACTGTGGTCACACAGCATGTCTGTACCTGACACATCATGGCATTGGACTCCTGTCTTTGACTGTCCCCAGCTCCTTTGTAGCTCTTTGTCTCTTCCAAACACGACTGTCTGAACCTATCTTTGCCCCCGCTCCACAAACGCTCTGGGAGACCTGCTGCCATTTGGGTCCTTCATCTGCTTTCCGAAGCAACCCAGGCCACGCTTCTCTCCTTCCTGACAGTCAGCCACCCACCCAGCCCAGCCTGCCGGGGCTCTGCTGCCCAGCTTGGCCCTTCTCCCTTGCTGAGCCCGAAGAAGAGGAGATTTCCTTGCTTATTGTCCTGAGGGCAGCCCACACGCTCCAGTGCGACAGCTTGAGCGATTTGCTAATCCATTGGCTGTGCACAACACGGGTTGATGTGGCGTTCATGAGCTGCAAATGAAACCTGGGAGGGAAGGAGCCGGTGATTGGAAACCGTTCCTGGGTGATAGCTTAGCAAACGTCCGACCGAAAGCAGAGTAACCCTCGCATCTGCCTGTTCTCGTGGGTGATCCCACATGAGCCTGCAGTAACTTCTGGGCCTCACATCTCCTGGTGAGCAGCTGCGATGGTGTATGGCGTCAGTGGGGGGTACAACCGCTGAGCTGGAAAAAAAACCCCACTAGTGTTTTCTGGTTGTGTGAGCTCTCTTGCTGACCTGTTTTTGGAAGTTGGGGAGCAAGAAAATGGAAGTGAGTTAGACTGAAGTAAGGTCCGGCCATTATTTTTGTGATAGGACTCATAGCAGGTGAGAATGTCTACAGCCTGTTGTGCTCTCACGGCTTACCGAGGACTAGGGTTGCTTTTGTTGTGTATGTGGCATTGCAGTCTTCGTGCTGAAGGACTCGGTTCCTGTCTCTCTACCTTCTCTACCTTATCTACCTTCTGTTTGTGCTTTGGCTACATTTATAATTGGACTGTTCTCATTTTTTCATTATATAATATTCTTTATGGAAGCAATTTTTACTTCTCCAAAGTTATCTTTGTAAACAGAATTATTTTTCTGTAATAACCTTCCTTTGACCTTGCTATCAGACACAGCACAGCCAGTCTCATCCATTTAAATTTCCTGAATTCATATAAATCAGTCTTGCTGTGCCTCTGGTCTGTTATGAATGACTCTGCATCGGTGTTGTGCCTAAACGGCCTCACTCTGTTTTGCTGGACATCATTAAACACCGAACAAAAAGACAGGCTGCTCAAAGAGTCTGCAGTTTAGTTTTATCTTAGGATAAAATTTTAATTTTTAATTTTATTTTAGGAAGCAGAGAACAAAACTTTTTAATGAATAACCGGTGGGGAGCCCCGCTGCCCAGGCACGTCGCGAGCGGGAGGATGGTCCCCGTTGCTCGCGGGCTGCGCCCGTCCCCAGCCCTTCCTCCATCTCCTGCACCGCAGCCGCTCGGGGAGCGGCTGGATGGTGTCTCCGGGGGATAACTTGGCGATAAACACTTCACATGGATAAATGCTGTACGGAGTGCTCCGGCGGAGCAGCAGGCCATGGAAATGCAGTGTGTGCCATACAGCGCTAGAGGGAGCCCAGGGAAGGAGTCCCGGGGGGGGCACAGGCTGGGAGCCCCCTGACCCTCTTGGTGCCTCGGTGAAGGCCCGGGCAATCCCCTCCTTCTCCTTACAACAGGAGAAAGTAATTTTGCCCGTGCGATATATACAGTGCCGAGAAAAGCTAGATGAAAAATTTTAATAACGATTAATTGTTGTATGGGGTGGGCAGTGGAATATAAACAGAGCTGTGCTGATTACTGGGCATAAATATTCAGAAATACTGAGCGACCGACTGCACCTTTTAGATAGTACTGTAGCTTAATAGCTACCGAGGTCTCATGAAGCCATTAAAATGCAAGTTTACCCCACTTTATAGGATGGGACTCTGATATATTTTCTATACCTAGAATCATAGAATAATAGAATCATAGAATCATTAAGGCTGGAAAAGACCTCTAAGATCATCGAATCCAACCATCAACCCAACACCCCCATGCCCACTAAACCATGTCCCTAAGCGCCTCGTCTACACGTCTTTTAAATACCTCCAGGGATGGTGACTCCACCACTTCCCTGGGCAGCCTGGTCCAAGGCCTGACCAGTCTTTCAGTAAAGAAATTTTTATTCTACAGTTTATTCACTTCTTAGTTTACAAAACTCAGTTATTTGTAATGTTTCACTCCAATTCAAATATAGGATAGGATAGGACAGAACAGAACAGAACAGAATAGAATATTTCAGTTGGAAGGGACCTACAACGATCGTCTAGTCCGTCTGCCTGACCAATTCAAGGCTGACCAAAAGTTAAAGCATGTTATTAAGGGCATATTGTCCAAATATGAAAGTGGTGAAGTGTTATGACTTAGTGATGAAGACCATACCAGGGTGAATGAACTTGCTACTGATCCTCCTATTGCAGTGTTTGCCTAAAAAGAAACGTAAAATGTCGGTGCTCCGTACCTGAGTGAGCAGCCTGTCCTAATCTCCTGCCTGTCAGTGAGACAAAGTTCTTGTTGCACCTCCGAGACTGAAGTGATGCTTTGGTACAAAGTCCCTTAGGAACCGAGTCAGATATCCTTATTAATTTATGCACATAGGCGGTATTTCTTCTGTGTAAGCTGAATTTAGTTTTACTAACTTAGCAGAAGTAAAAAATGCAAATAGATGCTTAAATAAGAAGTTCAGCATTTCCTGTCTAATTGTTCTTAAAATGTGTAAATTTGTGCACTGGAAGACATACAGTCTGCCCTGGAAGGGACTTGTTGGCCACGTCATACTCTGGCCAGCCAGCTGTCTTATCTTGGTGCAAGGATTTTGTCCACTGGCATAAATATGTCCTCAAAACCTTGTATCTGTTGAGTGCAGACTCTTCTGAAGTAAATTTTAGTGCTGAGGTTTGCAATGCTGATCTTTCACCCCTGAGAGCTTTAAGCATGCCGTTTCTGATGCAGCCGGGATTGGGACATAGTTTTGCTTCAGGAGACCTCGGGCGTGACCTTCACTGGCGGCTCCCACGCAGGGAGTGTGTTTCTGACTTTTATTTACGGAATCAGAGGAGCCGCCTCTCCGCACAGGGTGCCTTTCCTTATTTTAGCTGATTAGCAGTGTGTTGCCCGCACGTACCGCCTATTGCTTGTCACTGGCGTGTCAGATCAAAAGCGCGTGCGGACGAGGGCGTCACTGTGGGTGCTTCTGTGTCCCACGGGTGTCACCGCTGGCTCCGGGGCAGAGGCGGGGGGCAGGTCAGGGGCCCATTTATTTCTCGGGGCGC
>NW_009217469.1:0-61202 GCF_000690835.1 Fulmarus glacialis
CTGCATGTTTTCTCAACAAACTTCAAAACGTGAAAAATGCAACAGGATTTCTAAGTTGCCCGAGGGAAAACCAGCGCAACGTTTTGTCCTAAGGCCATCAGATGTATTGGTGAGGGGAAAGTTTTGTGAAATACATGGATACCTAAATGTAAAGTAGAAGAGCGGCTCCACAGTTACTCACAGTATGGCAGTACAGCTGACATGCAATAGCTATTGCAGGCTATTCCTCAAGCCTGGCTTTACTCCTGGGCAAAGCAGGCAGGGGCCTAGGACAGCAGATACGGAGTGAAGGTCAAATCCCAGGGGGTAAAGCAAGAAACACAGGCTTTCTTCGCCCGTGGGTCAGAGCCCAGGCATCAGGATAACCCCCAGGGCACTGTAAAGAGGAGAGTCCCTGCTCAGCTGTGACTGGCACTTGCTGTCATCTTTCCTCTTCCTCCTTGGCAGGAAAGGACAATTCCAGCAGTAGTGGTGAGAAGGAAAGGTAGGAGTTACTGCATGATGTCATCACGGCCATGTGCATGTATTTCAAAGATTTTGTTCCTGAGATAAGAAAATTGTAATTTACTTGCGCTGCCAGGCCTGAACTGTGCTCTTGCTCCACGCAGATCTATCCTGCCTACAAGGCTTTTACTGCAGAAAGTAGACGTAGCAAAAAATGTTCACCGGAAGTATTTGGTGATTGCACTAGGTACGTCTTTATCCCTGAGCAATGGGTTATGTTTGGAAGCCAGCTGTCCTCATTGCATGGGATCGCTTCACTGAGGGACTTGTGTTGCTGGCTTTAAGTGCTGGCTGGAATTGAACACTATTGAGTCTGGAGACTCCACTGCTCTTGTAAAAGACACGTCTGGTCATTTCATTTGGCCAATCATTTTTAGTTAGCTTCAACGTTCTTCACGTTAGGAGTTGTCAGATATAAAAACAAGGGAAGAGGCCTTTGCTGTTCTTTTGCCTTGGTCAGAGACTTGCTGTACAAGATTAGAGAACTTGCTTTCACCTGCCAAATGTGGGGAAACTAAGGCTTTAAAATATTTCTGTTTGGTGTTGTTGTCTAATGTGATATATCCTGAAAACTGTTGAAATTCTTTGATGAAGGTTTTCTCGGAATGTATTTTTTTGAAAAGAAGTTAATCTCTAGTCCTATCCTATTGTACCAAAATTTTGTAGACCGGGTAAGCTTGTGAACTTAAACATTTCTGGCTGAAACTTGTTCTGTAGTGAGCAGGATATTCATGTCTGTCTTGTCTTTTAGAATGTCCAAACTGCATGCACAAAATGCGGCCGTCTCTGGAGGTTTATTTTGCAATCACCTGCTGTATTTCTCTGTGACACAGTTGTACTCAGCAGCATGTGGCCCTTATTCATGCAATAATTGAATGAAATTGCAAAGGCTCTCAAAATTTAAAGAAAAAAAAGGCACTGTTAATGTTCACAGGAAATAATGCGATACTCCGTAACACTCTGTATAACACCTACCACCACAGACTACCTGTAGGTGTCAGTGAAACATAACTGCTTAGTTCTCTGCAATTGCAGCTTTGATACATTTTAAGTCCAGACCGCGCTGATTTTTACAGAAGGGCTGAGTCCCAGTACTTCATATGTATTTCAGATGGAGTTGTAGATGCTCAGTACTTCCAAGCAGCAAGATCCAGATGCACAGGACCCAGGAGAGCATTATAAGGCCAGATTTTAATGGGTAGCTAATGGGAGGTGTTACAACAATTCACTGTGCACTATCCATATCCTGTGTTGTTGTTTTCTTCCTTCTAGATCATTACATTGAAGTCCTTGCATGCAAAGTGCAGTGCGAGAGTAATCTGACACCCATTATAGGAGGCTTTGTTGTTGAGAAATTTGTGGCCACCATGTACCATTACTTGCAGTTTGCTTATTATAAATGTAAGTAGTGATTTAATGTGCTTAAATAACATTGGGATGATGTGGGACAGTTTCCATTCATAATCTTTTCCCTCTAGTTATAATGGTTTAGAATGTAAATAGTGGCCTCCAGGATCTGCATTTTAACCTGTTCTGGGACAAAGTCTGAGCTGCCTGGTGTCTTTTTCTCCCTGTATAACTGTAGTTAACAGACATGGGAGATAAACGTTATGTATAGAGCCCATGCTCATAAAATTGTCCATGGCAAAATAAGTTGCTGAACATAAGTCCTATAAGGGCTGGATTTTGCCCAGGGCAGGCCCCTCTGTTTTAAATTATGCATGGTTGTGACTGGTCTCCACTTGGGTGTTGGAAAAATGAGGCAGTTACAGAATAAATGCGATCTGATCCATTACTGCCCTTCATTCTTTATATGATACCTACTGCCAGCACAAGTTGCTTACACTTTTCAGAGTTTCATATAAATGATAAATATTCATATAAATTCACATAAATGTTCATCTTACATATTTTAGATGTTTAAATGGTACGCCAACTCTTCTGCCTTTTTGAAGTAACTCATAACGTTAGGGTAAACAGTGTCAGCCACTTCCTATACATTGGAACACCTGCAATGACACAGACCCATTTTATATGCCTGTGTACAAAAAAACATGGTTTGTGCCAAAAAGCCATGGTGGTCAAGCTGTCAGGCCCACATGGTTGTTAAGCAGCTGAAAGTATAGCTCTAAGAAGAAGTTTTTTCTTAAACTTCTTAACTCATTCAGTTAGAGAGAAGAAAGATTGTGACTTCAAGGCAACACATTTAACATAACACCACTTATTCTATTGAATAGATACTCAATTTTCAATTTACCATTCAGAATTTCTTCACAGACAAACCTACAAGAGTATTTCATACCATTTACTTTTTCCTAGTAGATTCTTATAATCCTGTTAGAATGGGGCACATCACGCTAAATGGGTTTTGAAGAAAGAGGGGACCACTTAGCAGAAATTGTAGTGTTCTGGTGCTCAGTGATTACACATTTGATAGGTTAAATCAGTGAATTTTGTGGTTTCTTGAGGAACTACCTGCACTGTAAAGAACACATGTGGCCCTTATAGCTACTTCTGCAGGCTCCAACACCAAAGGGAAGACACATCCAGCCATGTAGAATCAAGCCATTAATGACTTGTGCTTATGTTGTTTGACTACACATTTTACACATTGACTTTTCCCTCTTTGTCAATTCTAGTACAAAGAAGTGGGGGGGAGTAATTTATTTTTTGTTTGTTTTTTAATAAGTGCCCCAATGGGGATCACCAAGCTGTAGGCTGATACCTCACTGATACTGAGATACCTGGGAGGGACATTTGGTTAGGATATTCATAGAAAACCATCAGAGGTAAGTCCCCATTTCTGAATCATGGCCTTATCTGTTTCAGAACACAAAAATAGCATATCCTTTCTGGGAAGCAATTTTTTTTTTTTCTGTGCAGCTGGTGGGGAGGTGGAAAATGGATCCTGTTTCCGTCTGAGTTTTTCAGGCTTAGATAATAGTAGAAATTTGTTCATTTACCTTATCTGGATTTTTTTTGGTGTGTTTATTAATTAGTGAATGACATGAAGAATGCAGCTTCTTGTGCTGCTAGTTACCTTCTGTTTGACCAGAAAGATGAAGTAATGAAACAGAACATGGTCTATTATCAGTACCACAAAGACAAATGGGGACTTAAAGAAGAGGATTTTCAGCCCAGATCAGTAAGTGAATTATTTAAAATGTGTTCTAGACAAATTCACTGCATCAGAGGTTGTGAAAATGGGGGTTATCTATTGGTTCTGGAGTTAAAACACATACTGTTTTATTAACACCATACAGAAGGTTGTGCACAGAGATGTACTATGTAATGTAGGCAGTGAATGTCATTTCATGTTCCTCTTTTTTTGTGTTGAAATATACTATAGTAGGATATAATATGATATGATGATAAGTAAATTCACGCTGGTACTTGTCTGCCACTTGTATATTTATATCTTATCTACCTCGATAAATAAAGCAGCTGGCCCCTGAAATCTCCTGATGAAAAGATCACTCCAGTGACATTCGGGCTTTTGTCAATCACTTATTATTTGCCAACATGTGGTTGCCCACCTGCGTGTTATTTCAGGTTCTGTGTGCATTGGAATGTGTCCAGATATGATAACCCCAGCTAAACCCACTTTCCACTTACTCAATTTAGAACATAGTTGGGTGGATGATGATGGGAGAAGGCTCACAACCATATTGCACCTAATTATCTCAGTTAGAATGCTTGCTGCAAAGAACCCATAGTAAACATCAGTCCATCCAGCAATGATTGTGATCTGGCTTTGACAAATGACTCTAAAAATTGGTTTCTATGCTGTTCTTAAATTTCCATGTCCAAGGAAATTTTACATACAAAAGCATCTTTGCTGTGTTTCTGGAATCCTGCAGCCTGGACTCTGGCAATCAAGTTGGATTTTCTGTCATTTCTTGTAGCCAGGATTTATGTCATGCAGCTGAACATGAGCCGGCAGTGTGCCCAGGTGGCCAAGAAGGCCAATGGCATCCTGGCCTGTATCAGAAATAGTGTGGCCAGCAGGAGGAGGGAGGTGATCGTGCCCCTGTACTCAGCACTGGTGAGGCCGCACCTCGAATACTGTGTTCAGTTTTGGGCCCCTCACTACAAGAAGGACATTGAGGTGCTGGAGGGTGTCCAGAGAAGGGCAACGAAGCTGGGGAAGGGTCTGGAGAACAAGTCTTATGAGGAGCGGCTGAGGGAACTGGGGCTGTTTAGCCTGGAGAAGAGCAGGCTGAGGGGAGACCTCATCGCGCTCTACAACTACCTGAAAGGAGGTTGTAGCGAGGGGGGGGTCGGTCTCTTCTGCCAAGTAACTAGCGATAGGATGAGAGGAAATGGCCTCAAGTTGCGCCAGGGGAGGTTTAGACTGGGCATTAGGAAAAATTTCTTTACTGAAAGAGTGGTCAGGCCTTGGAACAGGCTGCCCGGGGAAGTGGTGGAGTCACCATCCCTGGAAGTATTTAAAAGACGTGTAGATGAGGCGCTTAGGGACATGGTTTAGTGGGCATGGTGGTGTTGGGTTTGCGGCTGGACTTGATGATCTTAGAGGTCTTTTCCAACCTTAATGATTCTATGATTCTATGAATTAACTGCTGTGTGACACCTGAGTGACTCCTTAGGCATCAGTGGTATGTGCTGTGCAAGTAGTTAGTCATTAGCAATACATGTTCCACAAATCAAATTTAGTGCCTTCTCTTTCTCTTATGGCATGACTTCCCCATGGAAGAGTCATTTAAGTTAACCTAGCTGAACCAACAGCGGGCACCCACAGCGTAACATTCCAGTTGCCTTTCCCATGTTGCTTCTTCAGACACCTCAGTCACCGAGACCTGTACTGGCCCAAAGGCATATCCCTGGATTCTTAATGCTGCATTAAGCTCAGTACATACATGTAGTGCTTAGGTGACTGGCTTTAGCTGTAGCAACACTGCAGAACAGTTCAGGTATGCACCGTATAGGTTGCACTGATTTGATAATTACATTTGCTGTCCTCTCAGGCCAGCCAGCTCAAGTCAAAAATACCAGTCCAAGTGATTTAAGTGTTTTTTGGTTGTGGACAGCTGTTGAGTTATGTGCAACACACCTTATCTGCACACTGGAAACCCAGGCCTGCCCTGCAGGGCCAGCTGAGACAGAAGACAGCGAAAATGCATTTGGTTCTTTCAGGCAGCAGCAGTGAGTCTGAGCTCACCAGGGAAAGGGAGCACTCCTTTGTCACTGCTTTTGGGAACAGAACTGTGCTTTATAGCCATTTGGAGACAATGTTTGACGGTGGTGGGAGTGAGGGGTAGCAACAGTATAAAACTGCAAACCACAGACAGATTTGGCATACGTGTGCAGAGAGAACAGAACAAGGGCCCTACACATTAACTCTGAATGTTTCTTTGATAACTTCTCAGGAGCTGGGGACTACAGATAATTTAATTTTTAAATATAAAATATTAAACGCACACAGCTCTATTTTCTTGTACTTTGATCCATGTAACTATGAACAGAAGTTGTTTGCTGTCCTAATCACTTGCCATGAAAACCATAATGCCTCTGGTTTATTTTCACGAAGTGGTAATGGGATGACAGCAGCATTTGGCTCTGGCACTAAGCTTTAGATGTTCTTGTGAAAGAGGAAGTCTCCTGTTTTCTTCCCCAAAAAGAGTTAAACAGGATAATCAAAGTAGATTACTGTTAGTATTCGCAAATATGAGAGTAGGTGACTGAGCTAAACTGTGCTGTCCAGGCAGACAGTTGGGGAAGCAAGGAGGGACAGGTGGGTGACCGTGCAGAATTTCCCTGGCCCAGACTCAGGCTGGGGTGAGTCATTGTCATGCAAAATAGCTTAGTGTCTCTTTTTCCCAGAACTGCCTGCCGCCATACGCCAGCGCACGGGGAGACAGAGGCTTTCTCAAGTCCAAAGCCCGCTGGAATGCAGGCACAGGCTGCTGCTTAGCTCTGGCAGTCTCGTTCCTTATTCTCAGACTCGCCAGTGCTTTGAAACATGAGAAAGAGGAGAGCGCTTTGTTCTTCTCACACCGATGGAGCCTGTGCTTAGAAAGATCCGCAGAAGACATTGGATATGCTGCTTGCTGTTCTGCTGTTTCCTTTCTCAAACATTTTAACCCCCCCCGGGATCTACCTTGTACTAAGTATGGGTCTGACTTCACTGGAATTGTTTCGGGTGACATGTGGTGACACTCCCCTGTCTTGCTACGCTAAAGTAACATAGAAATTCTGGTTTTTGATAGGAGGCAGTTCGATACCACAACATAACCACACTCCAGTTGGAAATGTATGAATTCGCAAAGGAACATCTGATGGATGATGATGAGGTGAGTTTTCTAGAAAGGAAATCGTGGTCAAAAAACCAGAATCACATGAAAGTGAAGATGATACGTAGGTGGAATTCCAGGATTTAGCTAATATGGAAAAATCATCTTGTAACCGTGACCAATTTATCATAAATTTTTCTTTTGTAAATGGAATATAAGAAACAAACCCGAAGAACATCACGTACCATTTAAAAAAATATGGGCAGTATTAACACAAAGGTAAATATAATGCACTCAGCCCACAAAAAAAGAAAATCCACTTTGCAAGCTATAACACCAGGGGGCAGAGAAGTAGTATGTATATTTAAACCCAACATTTTTCTGTTTGTTTTTTTTTTTCCCCTGAAATGTTGTTTAAATTAGATTTAAAGATCCTTGCAATTTTGTCCAGAAGTAACCACCTAAATTGTAATTTTTGTCAAAAGGAAGTCTTGTTATCTGTTATTTTTTTCTGCACAGTAATATTTTGGTCACCCAGTCTTGCTTCTTGAATGGTTGGACTTCATGGCCAAATAACATATAATGACTACTATTAGACTGGAAATATGTAAAGTGGATTTTTTGTGCAAGAAAAGTAGTTAAATTGTTGAAAGGGCTTTCTTTGTCTCCCACAGCTGAAATTAAAGTATAAATCATGGAGGCTTTGGATTGCCTTTTGTTTTGCTTTGTTTTCAGAACCTTTCATTTAAAGCTTTAAAAAAATCTTCAAATGATGGAATAGTTCATTGCTGGCATTGGCAAAAAGCTATGTTTAGTTATGGCATGGGGCAGGGTACTTGTAATGAACACTGCTGAGGTCTTTTTTGGTTAGAAAAAAGAAAGATGGCTAATGTTAAAAAATGAAATCACCTTTGCAATTTTTATGTTATCCAGCACACAGGGAGAGATAATATTTTATAGTGGAGAAGTAATAACGTGTCTGTGCTGCCTTCAGTATGCTAGTGACCTAAAAACAGCTCTATACGTAAAATTCCATTGCAAGGTTACCAGACTTCAGGAAGACTTTCCATTGTGATAAAACTCTGTGAAAGACAGTTTAATAAGCTTTTTATAAGGTTAAGCTTAGATGAGGACTAGTCTGTATGGATTTTCATCAGGGTTGGAAATACTTGAGCACTTTTTTTATATTCCCTTGTTGGTGTGTGCTTTGCCCGTGATGTTTTCTTATGTTAGGCGTAAACTTAATTTGTAATTTTTTCCTTCTTTCACATCTGCTGCTTCAAAACATAGGGATGAGTAATTAAGGAAGGAGAGAAGCAGTCCGTTGTGAGGACTTTCCCCATATGTTGTTACAAGAAGGGATTAGAGAAACAATCGTCAGCCTCAAGCACTGTGTATAGAATAAACAAGCATTCATTTGCTGGCATGCATTCCTGTAGCCCATTTCACCAGTGCAATTATAAATTACCTTGCAATCTGCAGGAGGGAAGTACAGTGGAAACGTCAATTAAACTTTTGGGAAAGTGTCAAGGAAGTCACATTACACTGGATTATATGTTTGGGTTAAACAACCAAAATTACTGGGCCTGGTCATGCCACAGATATCCCTACCCCACACTCTCATCGTATTAGGAAAGTTACCATTCTCCTCTCCCAAGGAAAAGCTGAAGGGCTTCTGTGCCCTCACTTACTAGGGCTGAAGAACCTGGGAGGGATGGAGGCTGTCCATGCCTCTGGCTTGGCTCTGGTTTTTGGTAGTGAACTCATAAATCCCTGGCTACCAGAACTTCTCTTCGGCTGTAGGAGCCTTCCAGGGAGTCCAGACAGAGCAGGAATAGCACAAAGGTAAAATCGCTACCTTTGCAGTTTCTGCTATATGGGCAGGACCTGGTAGTGTAAGTGGAATTTTTTTTTTTAATGTTTCTCCTGGCATGGATAGAAAAGTTTATTCTATAGGAATGCTGAAAACTGATGAAAAACCCAGATAAGGTGTTACAGTAAAAGCTTTATTAAAAATTGTTAAGGATGGAGGTAACTTCTCTTTTTAGTGGACTCTGTTTATTTAAACCGTGTGCTTCTTGGGCCATAGGCCATACCTTTTGTGAGTTTCTGTGGTTCATGTTTGCTGTCTGTGAAGTTGCTTGTGGGCCAACAAGTCCATAAAATAATCTGCAGAAAAAAATCATTCTCTTCCCTTGAGTGAAGCAAAAGGATTGATGTGGCAAAAGGATCTCTTCCTAAGTGAATATGTCATTATTCCCAAGTGGAGAATCTCACTTTATTCAGACTTCTCAGTGCTCCTGTATTGCAGATCATCCATGTGTCTTTTTAAATCCCATTAGCAAAGCGAGTGAGAACATGTGGCTTCTTCCAATAATACATTGCAGTAATTGCAGAGGCTGGAACATGCAGTAATGATTTTTGCATATGTCACTACAAGAAATACTGTCCTGTTCATGTTACTTTATTAATGTTTTTCCACAAGGAAATGAAAAACTCTAATTCAAACATTTAACACGGTAGAGGTGGCAGAGAATATTAGCTCCAACTAGCTACAAATTACTTTTTCTTAAAAGTAATTATTATTAAATATCCTTACAGTTTTCCACAGTGAAGTTAAAAGAACATTACACAGTGTTGTCATCTTAGTTGGCCATGAATAGTCAAGCTTTTTGCTTTCTGTTCAGATGTGTAATGCATAAAGGCTGTAATAGATATAACTCCTAGTATTGCACAGATTTAAATAGCGAACTGAAATGCTGTTAAAAGCCATATACTCAGCTGGTATAGATACAGCTTCAGCAGTACACTAATTGTATGAGACATGTTTCTGGCCCATAAAATCAGTGTTCTTGAAGAATTTTTTTTCAGGGATAGCTACTTAGCTGTTCTAAATTACATAAGAACCACAAGTATTTGGCTGGGATGATCCTACAATGTGATTTTTCTTTCAGTATTTAATCAGTAGGTGAAAAACTGTTGGCAGCTTTGACCCACTTTTTTGGCATCTTGTTCTTTTTATTTGTATATAATGCGTGTGTCCATTTGTATAGTAGCTGAAATTCAAATGCTCTATTCCTAAGCATGATGCAAAGGAGAATAAGTGTTGAACTAATGTGACTGGTGGAAAGAGAACATATGGAATAGCATCAAAGCACGAGGGCCCAGTGAACTATTGATAGCAAATAATAATCTGAATTCAGCCTATTTTTCTGTTCAGGAATCACTAACAACATATTTTCAGCTTTATTAACTCACTTTTTGCATATGTTCAAATGATTTATACAAGTGCGCTCGTAACGGCGAGTTGTAAATGCAGACCTGTAAACCCTGCCCTGCCTGTGACCTCAGACTAACTCGGCTACAAGAGCACCGCCACACTGGGAAGAGCTGGTGGCAGCTATTTCGGAGAGAGTTGGCAGCTAATTGGCATTGTTATGGTCCCTGTTCAACATACACTTCTTTAAAGAACAAAGAACAGATTTTTCATCATCATTTCCTGGTGGAGATACTGCCCATGTGGCTGGCTCTCCAGAAGCTTCCTGCTTTCCCCTCTTGCTTCTTTAACATTGGATGTATATCTTGGTCAAAGGTGTTCCTCCTTCCATTTAAACTAACTACCATGGGAAGCTGTGAGCATGGTTGGGCTTAAATGGTAGGATGTCCCCAAGCTGCAGGCACTGACATTAGGAGGAATTTTTACCTGCCCATATTTTCTTAAGCTTCTGCGTGCAGCATAAAGCAGCCAGGAGAGCATAAGTAGGGCTCAGAAACAAAGCCACTGGAAGGCTTCTGTTTTAAGTGCAAGGGGAGCAATGTTGAAGTTGCTCTGAAACTGGGCTGACTCATGTTTTATAGGCATTATAAAAATGTTAAGAGGAAAGCACATTTATTGGATTACTGTAAAATACTATTGCAATAACTGCAGTGTACTGCAATCTCCCATAGTATGTGGGAAGAGAACAGTTACATGTTCAGAATATATCATTAAAAAATGAAATAGAAAAATATTTAAGAAAGAAGTTAACATACATGTAAAGAACAACTAAGCTCTTTTAGTATTAAAAAAAAAACCTAAAAGTGTGTGACAGTGGGTCACACTGTGGACTAAGTATCTGAAAAATAAACAAGTTAAGGGCCAAATAATTTTTCTGCACAAAGAATTGAGGGATTTTTTTTTCCCCTGCTAGAATGCGAGGAATGTCCAGCCTGGTCTGTACTGCTCGTGGAGGATCTGGGAGGGCTTTGAGGTGGTTACAGTGAACTCCCGTGTTTTAACTGAAGGTTAGATCAAGGAACTTTTTCTTGGTCGAAGGCTGAATAAACCTTTCAGGCTGAGCCGCTCATTGACACATGCCTTACTGTTATCCCAAAATAATGTTGTTCCCCCCCCACACAAATATCACTGGCCGGTGGGCTGTGTGGTGTGCTCTTGCAGGCTCTGTCAGGCCCACAGAGCACCTATCCTCCAGTCAGCCATATCAAACCTTTGTTTTCTCTCTTGCAAGATGGTTGTTCGTCCTTGAACAAAATCTGCTGTTTTTCATGAACCTAACTCCTTGTCACTACTCCCATTAATTACTCAAATCAGTTACCGGGGCAGTTACAGGACAGTTAATCATTAGTTACAGGGCAGCCCCGACGTCTCCTCTCAGAGGCCACCCCTGCAACCCCTCCTGCTACCACAACCTTGCCACCTACACCCAATACATATGGGAGCAAAATCTGTTACTCTCACTTTTGAACAAGTTTTCAGTCATTAAAATCTTTGAACTTTAGCAAAATCTGAATTTTTGCTGTGAAGGACAGCCAGGGGACATCTTGTGGGATAAATGTTTTCCTTCTAGGTCATAGATTATAAGGAAACAAAGATCCAGCCCATTCTTCTTGCCCTATGTATTGTCTCTTAAGCCTCAGTTTGTTGGATGAGTTAGGATAAAGGCTGTTTCTTATTCATTCAGTGATAATCACGCATGAAAGCATGTCCATAATAATATTTTTCTGTAGATCTTAATTCATTCTAGAACACTGTTATTTTAATATTCCCTGTTACTTCCCTGAAGAACGGGCTATCCCACTGCAGTGCATATCGAATCCCTATAGAAAAGGCCATCAGCAGATCTGCATGGAAAGAACGGGTTATTGCAAGAAAGCTATTTTTTGCCAGAACTTTTCCAGTCCACACTGAGAAAGGACAGATTGTAGGTGGAGGCAAGGACCCATGAATGATTAATATTTGCTTCGCAGAAGGCAATGCTTAGTCTTAGCAACCAAAGGCAAAGCGTCTGGGTCTGTCAGCGAGCAGTACAACTGCTACTGGTTGCTACTATTTTTAAATGCTGCTGTCGAAAGAAAAGTTGGTGCTGGACCATCAGTTTCAAGTGGGCCATAACTGAGCCATGTATTGGTAGCTTTTCCTCTATGCTGTTTATTTTAATAGCTGGCTAGGAGTCTCCAAAGTACAGATGTTTCTTCTAAAAGGTTGTGTTTTTTGTGTGTGAATGCAGCATTTAATATTGTATAAGGAAGGGCCGGCAACAATCCCTGGCCCAATGTGTACCTTGGTCTTGGACACTCAGCTTGCGGTAGTAAGTGAGGAGTTCTGCATTTTTCTCCTTTTTAGGACTTATTTTTTCAAATGCTCTAGGTTTGCTTATAATAGTGCACCAATCTCACTAGCCTGGGTTAGCTTATTCAGAATTGACCAAGAACTCTGTTTTAAAATTATTTTTTATTATAATCCACCTACTCACATATCCTCTGTAAAACCTTCTTGAATTACTTACTGTGGTACAAAACTTGTTGTTTCTGTTTGTGCCTCTGTTCAGTTGTTAATCCTCTAAGCCAAGGGTGCTCAGTTTGCATATCTGACAGATAATTAGAGGCTCCAGTTGATCAGATTAGCTTCTCTGATTCTTCCTACCACTCACACCAGTCTGGGAGCATTCCCCTGCTGCTGTTCAATATCATGCCTCCCATATTTCAGGCTATACCTGTCCCATCTTTTCCCATACATCCTTATTGTCATTCCCACTGACTGTCCCTGGATTGGGAGAGGGAAGAGGTTGGTAGCACAGGGAGGGAGGTCATGGGATGCCAGCAGAGCTGTCGTACCTGCAGCACGTACCTGGCCTCCAGTGCAAACCAGGAGGCAGTGACAGTGGACCGAGGGCCAGCTTGCTAACGAGGATGTGCTTCGCTGTGGCTGACCAAGCAGTCCACGTGTGCGTACTTTCCAGTTGTTGGCTGCCTAACTATCAGGCATGTACTGGTCTGGTGGCAAACCTTTCTCTTCCTCAAGCTTAGTCAGACTTCACATACTGATTTACTAGCTACCAGCCAGACAGCTACATCACGCTTTGGGCCATATATTGCTCAACTCTGATTTACATCAGCACTGCGTCTGAGCAGCGTATTTATGTAACCTGCATTAGAACTGGGTGGCTGTTGTCCCCTCTAGTAGCTGGCAGCAGAAAGAATTACGGGTTTGCATGTAAAATTTGCTGTCCTTCCTATTAAGGTAGGTATACCTTAATAGGAAGAGCATACCAGATAACAGGAGGAACTCTGTCACCCTGAATGCTTAAATCGTATCAGAGAATCATTTTCAGAGTCCAGGTCTGCAGGCCAGCATGAAGTTATTAGATATCAGCAGGCAGGAGGCTTTTTCCCTGGAATGAACACCTGTGAAATATTTGCTGACTTCAGTCATGCAAAATGCCTGATGCGGTGTCAAGTCAGTGCTAATGGGGCAAGGACAGTGATCAATCTGATCATAGCTGCTAGTGTGACTATGTGATCAGCTCTTCTGACGTAGTGTTATCACCTTTTCATTAGGCTGCCAACCACAGTATGGACAACTTGCAAATGTTTTATGTTCTGACCATGAAGGCACAGGCAAAAATATTTTAACTACAGGTTTTGTTTCTGTTTAACTGTAATCTGGAGGTTTTGCCTTTTCAAAAATAACCAACATCCAGGCAATTATTCAGTTGCATTACAGCATATTTTCTGTATGTATATTGTTTCGACAACTATTTTTATATTTTTGCCATAATTCAACCTCTCTTAGTCCTCAGTACTTCTCAGTAGACCGCCACAGCTTCCATCATACTTTCCTCTAGAGATCAATTTCAGGCACTGGAGATTTCAGATTTCAGTCAAATTTTTTTCAAATACTGTTGCTTTTAAATATCCTTTTCCATTTAAAACTTGGGCTTCTTACATGTTTCTGGATTTGAAAACATACCAGAAGAAAAAAAACCTGAATTCTGTCTGGATCTTCTTTGTCTTCTGAAATATCCTACCTTACTGATGACCATGACAACAATATGAACTGAATTAAGTTCCCATAGGGTTGAGTTACCAAAGGTACAATATTGAAATCCCCATGTCTTCCTTATACTTAATTCTGGGTCATCTAGTCAGATCATAGAATCATAGAATAGATGCTTATGTCTTTCACCCTACCTCTCAGACTCTTACTTTTGAGGGTTGTCTTTGCAGGTAGACCGAGGAGAGAAATCCTTTTTAATATCTGATATTCCTTCATTAAACTATGATCTTCAGGTGTAAAAGAATCAGTCTGAATTAGATCTGGGACCTCTGTAGTAGCCACCTGTATTCCTGGTCTCGTAACTCTGATCAAAGTTAATGGGACCTGCCTGTCTGTAGTCCTTCAAGAGGCACGCAAATGCGCGTGCTATAAAGGAGCTGTGCTATATAACTTGACCTGAAGTCCTCTGTGCCTCTGTTTCTGTAACTTTCAACTGCTTGCGTAGTGACTGTTGGACCTAGTGGCTATTTTCTTCATGTGCGTTTGTGAAGTGGTAGTGAGTTCTTCCCATGGTTGGGCTCCTTAGGCAATCAAAATACTTCTAACAAAGGAAAACGTGCAGGAATGTCGAATTCCTGTTTTCCAATTGCCAGATTTCCTGCAACCAGGAAGACAAGTAGGGAATATGAAAGTGCTGGCTTTTTTTCTTGTGTTTTTATTGAATTGGAAACTTGGATGTTTTGAACAAATTCAAAGCAAAATAAATTGCCGTCCTTCAGGACTTTCTAAAACCATAGTTGCAAAAACTCAACAGTCTTCTAAGATGGAACTGTGAAGCAGGGAACAAGAGCAGCAGTTATTTCAGCCAGCTTCCCTCCCGCTTTTATTTTTGTTTGCTTTGGTTCTCATTATTTCTCTCCTGGATAATCACACTTCTGAAAAATATGATGTTAATATTTTTAATCACCATATCCATAATACAATTGTTGTATTCTAAATTCTCTATTTCCTCTTACAATTTTCACTGACTGAAGTTTTAATGCCCTTTCCTCACCACCATAGAAAACTGTAAAATTTTGAGTCTCAAACTGCATGTCTGTGGAAGGGGCTGTCTTCCTAAGGAATACCTTTCTAGACAAAAATGTGCTTAAAATTTGATTAGGATTTTAAACACTGTTTGCAGTCTTCATCGAGCAGAGTCAGAAGCCTAATACAGTTCACAAAGACTTGGAAGGGGTGGTGAAGGGAAGAGGGAGAGTGAGCATCCACACAGGGATGACTTGCTTTCAACATAACTGTTACAAATTCTCATTATTTTAAACATGAGAGTGAGTAAGAGCTGATCAGATTTTCCAGCAGAATATTCTTCTGTCAGAAAGTGATGATTTGTTTTGGAAAAAGCCTAAATGACATCTTAAGACCTTTTTAGAATATAGGTTTATGTCAAGAAAGGAAGGACAGGAAAGTTTAGAAAAAACACGGTTAAATTAAAACAGTTTAACAGAACATTGTAGTTATTAGAATAAAAGGTTAAAAATGTAACATTGAGCATCCACATCTCTCTTACAGCTCAGTATTTGAGCTGAATCAAAAAGTGAAAATATGCACAGGCATTCCCACGGGGTCTCCCATCTCAGGCAGTGTTGTCTGTGAATTGTGCATGGAAGGCAAACCGGAAAATACTAGTATTTCTGAGAGTGCCAGCAGATGGGCTGCTACAGTCAGTTTTGAGTAGTCTGAGATGCTGCTGCACGTTTGCTGTTAGCTATTTGCTTTTCACTGCTGAAGGTGTTACCTTGGGCTGAAAGTGATTACACCAGGTTTTAGCTCAGTTACTGTAGCTTCATTGACAAGGCAGTAAATTCCAGCTGGTGGGGCTGGAATCATCCCAGAGTACTCAGGCTTGACTGCAGGAAGACATTTGACTATGGTATATGACTTACAACTACGTCAGAAGTAGTTTAAATAAAGTAAGTTGGATTGTTATGTTGTGTTGGTACCCTGTATTAGCAGAGTAGAGCTTGTAAATACAATATTTTCTGGTGTGAATCTAAACCAAACGTATTTGTTTCCAGTATGGAAAACATTCTCATATCTCTGGTTCTTTACATTTTTGCTGCATTGAAGCATGGCATGTGAAGATCTGTGGTTAAAAATGGAGAGGGTGTGTGTTGAAAAGTGTAACAGAGGACATAAATGGTTAGAGCAGACAGGTGCAAAGTCATCATTACGGTTCTACAAAACACTTTTGCTTTGAATTTTGAAGCTTTCTAAAATTCTTTAATGTTTTATGGTATTTTAACAGTTTCCTAATTTAACAGGTGCTTTAAACATTTATGCCTCTACTTTCTAAGTTTGAGGATTTCATTGTCTATTTAAATACCTGAAAAAGTACAAGAGGATTTACTGTGAAGTGTAACATTTCCTTCTTTTAAGGTCTGTATGTCACTGCAAGTACTTGTGCTACCCCTGTATGGGCCATTTACTTGCATTTTATAGGCTCGTTGTGCTAGCTTCGGTATGAAGGGTGTTAAATATTTAGACACATATTATTACAGTTTATGTTTTGATTAAAATGGTTAAAATTTTCCACTGATTTTGCAGTACAGGGTTAACTTGTTTCTGTTAAATTTAATCCTTTCTAGGGTGAAGTTGTGGAATTCCTTGATGAGCTGTTAGAAGTAGAAGAAAAGAAAGAATCCTGATGAGTAAAAGCACCACGAAGTATTTTACAAAAGTGAAGACTCGCCATTGCTCCTTACTATTGTTTTTGGTCACCTGTAGTTCCAGTTAGATATACCTCAAAGCTGCTCCTTTAAGCTCCACCTTATGTCACAAGATCCACTCCTGAAAGATCACTTCCATGCTGCACTGACTTCTCCGTGAGCATGGCTTTTCACTGTGCATTTACAGAATTGGTGCATATGGGTTTTCCTCTTGAGGTTTCTTTCCTTTACACAAACACAACAAAGCAGACTATTTGTATTTTCTGGGCTAAACTAAGGTTCCTCATTTCAGTGCTGTTCTACTAAGTTATAACAGTACAGCTAAGTTCTGAAGAACTTTTGTCAGATAATGAACCACGGAAGACATAACAGTTCCTCTAGACTTTCTGAGCTATGTATTGTATTATTTATATATGTCTTTTTCTGTGATGATGAATAAAGTGATACTGATCCCAATGCACCTGAAAGATTTTAAGATACATTTAAATAGCTGAAATAAGATGATTAACAAAGCACAACTAGTGATCTTGTAAAAATTGCTTAAAGAATTCTGTAAGCAGTGTTGATCTTTCTTAAAAACTAAATGAAATTCCATGATGTGAAACTGAGGTCACTTAAAACTGAATAATAAATAATTCCTTCTTTCTACCAATTCTTACTCTTTCTGTTGAAACAGCTTGTCGTTCCTGTGTGAGGTGGGGCCAATCTTGTATAAAATAATGATGGTCGATGTATTTAGTATTTTCTTCTGTAGAAAATGACTTGCATGGTTTTTTCTGTCTTGTGGGACTATCTGCATAGTTTTCATCCAAAATTAAGTACAAGTGGAAACTGAGGCAATTTTAAGTGGAATCATGAAAAATATTTGCATGTGAATTCCTGATATTTTTATTAGCTGTGTGGCAGAGTCCTATACAGACGTACTTTTAAGGCCCAAAAAATACTGTGTTAGAGATGAATAGTGAATTAGTGCACAAGAGTACTGAAGAGCAGAAATCCTATTGACCTCAGAGGAGGATCCAGGATTTCATCCTTTGCTTTCCTCTTTCATTTTTAAGGACCAAGTCCTGCAAGTGGTTTCATCCTGCTTACATCAAGGGGAGACAGGAGCATTCAGTGCCTTTATGACTGAACCTTAATTCAGCTGAATGGAAGTGAATTGCAAAACCAAAATCTGCTTTAGGTTTTTAAAAAGCCAAATCATGAGCTACACTATCTTGCTCAGTTCTGGTGCTATAGCTTACATATGCTGTAGAAGTATAGTGTCCACACTACCGAGTGTCTACAGAGAACAAGAAGGGGAATCCACAGGATCAGGTGCAAGTGTCCTCCAGCCTGTGAAAGCAATGAAATGTTTTAAATTGTTAAAGTGTGTGTGAAAGATGTTTGGAGGATCAGATTGGGGGGGGAGGGGCGGGTAGCTTCTTTAGTATAAATCACAGCTAATCCACAGAATTCAATGGGCAGATAGTTTTATTCTCAAAATTAAAATCTATCAAAAGCCTTTTAACTTTATGAGATTTACCCAGCTCCACTTGTGGTAACCAGACCAGAATTTGAGCATACAGAGGGTGTATTAGATTTCCTTACGCTTTTTGTTTCACACAGTATTAGGACTCCATTTATTGTAATTTTATGTAAGAATTCAACTTTGCTTTTAAAACCTACAAGCAGTTGACTGTAAACCATCACTTACTTCCCCATGAAATACATGTATTATAATACCCAGCTGGGGTGGCTTCTTCAGTTTGTCCCTAGTTTTCTCTTGCTGGAGGTGTGTGTATGCTCAAGGGAGAGGTTACTGCTCTGGAGGCCTCTTTTGTCCCTCTGCTTTCCAACCTTTATAGGACAACTCCAGATTCCCTCCTCAGAAACTCAGCCATTGATGTTAAGATCATATGCCCAAATAACTTTGTCTTTGATACTCTAGCTTTCAAACCCAGAAATCCCACCATTAAAGGGCATGGAGTTGGTTGGGGGTGGATGGACCTATCTACATTGCCTTTGTTTTACAACATTTTTAGTTCACCCTTTTTTTTACTACCATTTACCAAACCAATGTAGGAGCTCTGCCAAGCACGGACTGTTATCTGGCCATTTGTTTCTGCGGTGCCCCAGCTCTTGTGTGCTGTCTGTAGGTACTGCAATGCAAAACCTTAAAGACCTCCAAGAGAGGTGCCTATAATTCAAGTTCCTGGGCCCGAGGTTTTCCATAACTATACATCTTGTGTGGAAATAACGTGCGTATAAAGCTTCTAATCAGATTTTGCCTGTTGGTGAAGCAAGTAGGATAGAATACAGCAGGTACGAGATGACAGAAAATCAGTTTCAGGACCTCTTTGGTTTGCCACCCAGAATTATTTCTTTCCAATCAAAGAACTCCCTTCCCCTCTCCAGCACTAATTGTTGGAGATTGCTATAATCTTTTTTAAAGAACAAAGCATGTGGTAAAATATTGTAATATTTTCATTTCACCAGTAAAACACTGAGCACCAGACCTAACCTGTTTTGTGATTCATTTGACTTAAGGGGTTACACTGGGGATACATTTAGCGCCTCTGAACCCTAATTTTTCCTCTTCATCAAACAGTTATTCAACCATTGCAAGTCTCTTGGGTATTATCAATTTTCTGGTAAGCTTGTGATTCTGTCTTTAAGGCTTCCTTAGCTGATCTGTTTTCATGTTCAGTCATTTCCTCAGCTCTCGACCTTACAGCTAAAATCCCCTGCCATTGTGCCTTCTCAGGTGGGGATTTTATGATTTACTAAGATGTCCATTAGCCAATGATTTATTTTTCTTAAGCCTACATGAAGTAAGTCTGATGTCCTTTACCGTTCCATTTAACTTGAGGAGGCAACTGATACTCTTGTGGCCTCCCGAAATGGCACTGTGATCCCTTTTTCATTTTGTTCAAGTGTCTGTGGATTTTTTCTGGCTTTCTTAATTTCCACTACATATGGTCCCAAGCCAGTTCAATCTTAATAAGTACAAGTAGTTCTCAAACCCTTGTTCTTTTCTAATGAGAAATAGCTCCTCTTCCAGTTCTTCAGTATTTATTGTGGCTTTTTTCAGCATTCTCAGGTTCTTTAAACTGATTTTTCTTTTGCTGCTGCTATTGTTAAATGCCAACATTTACATGTGACTGCAATAAATTAGTGTCTTTTCTTCCACTTCTCTGATCCTGCCAGCTCTTCTTGGGAGGCTGCGGGAATATGGTTCTTGCCTCCCTTCTGCCACCCCAAATTCTTGCAGTTGTGAGTTGCCTGCCTCAGATGTTAGCAGCTTCTGCTTAACCGGATGGGATATTTAGATTTTTGTCTCCATTTCTTTTTTTGTCAAGGCTTACAGGATGATGCTGATGCTCAGGGAAGCGTCATTTTGTTGAAGCCACCGTGTTCCTGTGGCTGACTCGAACGCAGTGTTGGTACTGTGTGTCTGCTGACCTTGGAGATAAAATTCGTATCAACCTCGGTGGTAGTATTGCTTGTTGTGGAGCTGTACAATTACACTTTTTAACAACTGCTCACATTTCTAGTAACAAAGCTGGCTATTTGGATAGCTGCTGTTGGCCTCCGATCCTCCTTTGTTGCCCACAAGCAAGTCTGCAGTAATTCTGAGCATGTCATTCAGTCACCACTTAGAGGTTAAGGGTGGGTGAAGTCCATCTTCTGGCAGATAGCACAAGGGTCTGCACGCAGCGTGAGTCCTGTGCTTGATCTCTTGTTGGATGGGGTCCTGCATGATGGGGAACTGCTTAAAAGCTGAAGATTAAACCGAATCACAACTGCTGGCACACTGAAGTGGGTATTTGGTTATGTGAAAAACAAGACTGCTGGCTGTCAGGACAATCTTTCTTACGTAAGAACCAAAGCGTGGGCAAGGGAAGATTCACAGGTTGGAAATCAGTGTATCTGACAGACTGTGCCGAATATGTAATATTTTTCAAATCAGTATCTGCTCTTACTGATAGTAATTCTTCATGTATTACCGGCTTCTTGCTAATTCATCCTCATAATTAGCAATATTCATTAAAAATGGAAGAAGGGTGGTAGAGATTTTTCTGCTCGAAGTTTAGTTCTGTTCCCCTAAAACAGCATCACAGGCTCCATACTTCTGTGTCTCGGCAATTCCAGTAGCCAATAAAGTCAGCTACAAAAAACAAACACTTTTAGAATAATCAGTTCTGGAAAATTCAGAAGGAATTCAACTGTCCTGCTGGGCCTTTTCATTCACTGCAGTGATTCTGCAAGCAGACCTTCGTTAGTTCTATTGACAATGCATGAGCCAAAAGCGAATTCAGATTGCTCCGTTTTCCAGAACTTTACTGCTTTGGAATGCTAAAACCCAAAAGTTGCTGTTCTCCATTCACCTGGAAAGCCTGTCTGACCAAGGAGGTGCCATTTCTTCATACTTGCCAGAATAAGTTCAAGGTAGAATTAAAGGTGCATCTCCTCAAGGCAAGCTATTCCCCTGAAAATCCTGTAGCGTCCTGCTTTACAAAGCTTTTTCTCAATAGACTATTGCCATTAATACCCACCGTGTATCTCCACATCCTTTACAGTGAATTATTGTTCTATACTGATAATGAAGGCAGACTTAGAAAATCCTTCAATTTCTAGAGAGTTTTCATGAAAAATGGTTTAAATAGCATGCAAATTCTACAGCTCTGAAAACGGAGTTGTGATTAGACAAAGATTTGTTGGATTATAAAAGTACAAGTGTTTATTATGGCTGGTACTGAGAATAAACAGTTGCCTGCATATGCCAGCTACTATGGAAATATGTTTTTAAGTTCTAATGTGAGCTGTAAACCAAAGCTACTTCAGTTAAAAAAATTCAATACTTAAACTGTGGGGAGAAGTAGTCAGTGCCAGAGAAAACATTCCCATTTAATAATGTTTGAACATAGAGCTGTGATGCAGTTTGTAGCAAGGCAGTGAGAAAAACCCACAACTAATCCTTCATTGCAGCTGTCTGAACTTTTGGTTGTCTGCCATACTTTAAACAGCGACTTCTTTTTTCTGGTGACTCAAGACTTGAATGACCTAGTGTGGAGAGTTTAAGCTATATACAAAAAAGAAGTTAAGTAAGGAATAGCCAAAGTAAGTTGGGTTGCACACCCCAGCAAATCAGGGTTTTGTATTTTAAGTCCTCTTCAGTGCCTAGGAAAAAATATTAAAATAAATAGATACCTATTTATTTATTTATTTTTGGCAAGGAAATATTCAGCGGTTTAGACACCCATCTCTCCTCCCTCCCCTGTTCTCTCTCCTTAGAGTACCGATGATACATGGAAACTAAATTCTGTAGAGACTTCTGAATTTTTTAAGTTTATAAATGCTAACCTTTTCTGTAGAAAAACTTTCTAAGTTTTCTTTGATTATTTTTAACTTTCTCTTCCCTTTGATGTACCTCATGGGTAGGCCTTTTAAGCTGCATGAAGTAACAAATGTGTTCTTTTCCTGATTAGTTTGCAAAGTAATGGGACTTGCTTACTTTCAAGTGGAAATATGGGGTTCAGAGGTGTAACTTTATGTGACTTTATGTGACTACTAACTTTAAAGAAAAAAAACTGGGGCTTTACGCCTTTGCCCCATTCTCACTATCACTTATCTGAAAAGGGATTAAACATTTATGTATTATCCTGAACTGGTGACAACCCTGTAGCTTGAGAATTCTTACAACTAGCTAATCATTTCTTGTTATGACTAATTTTTAAAATGGTCATTCATAGCTACATATTCTGATCTTTCACAGCTACATATTATGTTGTATCTTTGCATTACAAATTATTGGATATAAAAAAAACCATAAATTCTTTTCACTGAAGGAAAAAAATCAATCTATGCTGGCTTCAATGCCCGTGGCAACAAACCCCAACAAAATAGCCTTTGAGGTACAGTATGCAATAAGGCACTATGATGCAATAAACCATATATTGTCACCTCGCTGGCAAATGAAAGGACAAGCACAGAAATTGAGGGGTTTTCAGGCTGAGAGCTTACTGAATACCTAAAATCCACGATCCCAGCGTTTCTGTACAAAGGGGAGAAAACTTTTCGTTGCAAGGGCTTGAACGCCCAAGGACTGCCAGTAGCTTCGTTGTTACACCCCACAGAGTCACTTCTCAGCCTGCCCGACAGCAAATTTATACAGGGCTCTGCCCAGACGCAGCAGCACATGATCTATACGAAATAGTTAATAGCTACTTGTTAATAAAGGAAAGGAGGGAAAAGGGAAATCATATCTCAGGCTTAACACCAGTGAGCTGATTCTGGCCGGCCTGTTGTAATACACGGCTTCCCTAGAAGAGGATGATACATGACGTTTATCACAGGAGCAACAGATCAATCGCTTAATGACTGGATGTCACCATCACAAAATCACTCCTGGTATTTCCCCCTTTCCTTTTTCCTTTCCTAATTTCAACCCACAGCTGGCACTTTCAGCTCCTAATTCCTGTAACAAGTAACTCATCCCCTACTGTATTTTGACCTTATCATCTTCAGATTTTGTATTTACTGTACTGTATTTATTGTTTGCCATCCCTACTGTCTTTGATTAGCCAAGTTTCGCACACAAGAGGAGGTCTAAGTCAAATGTATCATTCATGGGCTGTTTATCCCCATCTGTTTATTAGTTTTCCCAAACTCCCTGAATCATTCTGGTAAAGCGAAAACCATGAGTACAAACGGATGCTGCTGCAAAAGGGGGTAGGTGATCTTCTGAAGAAGAACCGGGCTGGCAGCCTAAGCTAAACACTTTTCAGCTAATTTTTTTGGTATCAAAGTGTCTTCTACAAGAATTATCCAAGTGGCAGACCTATCTTTTCTCCGTGAACAGTGGGCAAACTGGATGATTTGCAAAAGAACAGACACAAGTGCTTCCTTTCCCTTTTTTTGTAACTTGATTTTTATTTAAATACCTCCAAAGCATTATGTTAATGTACATTTTCTTCTGGTTCATGAATAACAAGTATTTTTAAGTCTCAAATAAGATCCCTGTACAATTTGTGTTTGTAATTATATTTTGAGTCTCATTTTCACATGTTCAGTTCCTGAGCCAGAGAGTATTGACTTTTCATTTTGAATGATGCTACACAGAACTGTAACACATACTTGTACCTTTCAGTTAAACAATATTTTTAATGGATGTTCCTGTGTTTATTTTTCAGCATATTTCCATGAGATTACAGACAGTATGTTTTAGTTGAGTTAACAGTCTCCATAAAGTTGCTTAGTGCGAAATCCATTGGGTTTTTTTTTAAAACGCTACTGCATAAAAAAATAGTTTACAACAGAAATTCTCGGTTATTTCATAGTCTAGAATGCACTAAAAGCATAAAGTCATGCATATGTCAGAGAACACAATATTTACAAATCTGTACAGTTTCTGTCCTTCTTTATTTACTGTGGCTCTTGCCAGGCAATTAGATTCAACTCTTTCCACTCTGAGGTCAAATTCTCCAAAATAACGTATAGCCGCCACCTAAAAATGCTTTGTTTTCCTCACCAGCACTGAGGTTGATGGCTGTATGTATGACGGGCCCAATTCTGCATTCCATTTCATAAAGTCTACCTTCCATGGAGTTAGAGATGATTACGACTGTGACTCAAGGCAGAACATGAAAATGGATGAACTCCACCCAGTCAGCTTTTCTTACTCCAATATTTTGATGTGTTGAACTACTGCATATTTTGGCTAAGGCTGTACAATAGAGTGGCAGACGAATTTATTTCTGACCTGCAGATTATTCACAGTTGCCAGTCTTTCTCCTGTTCATTCAGAAAGGTAAGGAAGAGTATTTCATACTAAACTCACCTGAACTACGTTAAGGCATTCTAGAAAACGTCCTCCCCTCTCTGCCTGTTTATTTTCAGAATTGTTGGAAATGGAACATGCTGTTGGAAAAGCCTCTGTGTTTTTACACCAACACCCAGTCTAAAAGCTAAGTGTTTGCGTTTTATCAACTGGATGCAATTTCTCTCTTTCCCAGGTTTGCTTTATCTTTAAAACCACAAGAAGCAGCATTCAAAATGGATTCCCATCTCCCATAGCCAATGTCCACCCCAGACATCCCTCCAGCTGATGAAAGAGCAGAATGGTGAAAATAAGTCCTTCCACAGAGTTCATATGGCAGAAGTATTATACATGGCTTCAGTTGCCAGAGGTACTACTGGCTGTGAAATAAAATTCAGTATC
Source organism: Fulmarus glacialis (assembly GCF_000690835.1). Taxonomy (NCBI): domain Eukaryota; kingdom Metazoa; phylum Chordata; class Aves; order Procellariiformes; family Procellariidae; genus Fulmarus; species Fulmarus glacialis. The sequence goes on from NW_009217469.1 coordinate 24,961, forward strand.
TTTACCAGTCGGTATCGTGTTCAGAAAAGCAGCCGACTTTATATAGGGTTCCCCTGGAAAGTGCTTCATCACTGTTTGGCTCTGTAATAAGAGGCTATTCATCATAACACCTGGAATCAAAGGTGCTCTGACTCCTCTCCTGCTGATACTCAAGGAAGAATGGCACTTACAGTATTCTCTGAATTCCAGGGAGGCATCATGATTTCTATAAAAAGATTAGTATAAGAATGGCACTTCTTCACTAAGGCTAAAAGAACACCTTCCAGAAAAATAGCGTAACGATCCAACATTTGTGGCTTGTTAAATTCACAACGCTGAAGAAAAGTACCTTAGTAATCACTGCAATACTATCCATTAAAGTACGGTAGCAAATAGTTTTTCTTTTTAAGACACGTCAAGTAATAATTTGTTATGGTGGTTTATCCTGACCAGCTTGGGCAGGTTCTAAAAAAGGACCAAACACCAAATGTGTGGTCGCTCCAAAAACATCCTTCTCCCCTCCTTCCCTCCTTCTTTCCCTCTTCCACTGAGAATAGACCAAGAAGGCCTGACCAGCCCTGCCATACACTATAACCAGGTAACACAGAAATTAATCAATTAATTTATTATTAATAGGAGAAAAATGTAGAAGCGGAACAAATTGTAAATGTACTACCAAGCACGCTGTGTCCTGCTGATGTCTCCAAAAGACCCTTGTGATAAAAACATACAGATTCTTTAGCTCTGAAAGGTCGAATATGCTAAACTGCGATTTCAAAAGGATGAAATCTTTTCTGTCTTCTATGTTCTTTTAGCATTCTTTTTTTCTTCTGCTTTCTGCACTGCTGGATTTTAGCATCCATGAGTCGTGATCCTTCTAGCATCAATATGTTTTTCTTCGGATTTCTAGCATCTCTGCCAAAAGACCCCTGGTTAGACTTTCTGCATTTCAATGTGCTGGTGGTGGTAGTGGTGGTAGCAATGATGTCTGGGTTGACACCTTCCATTTAGTTTATAGACAGAATTTTTCTGCTGCCGTTTTTTGAAAAACCACACAGCCAGTACAGCTGCAACCAGTAACAAGCAGAGAAGAATCACAATTACTGCTATGATAGCACCTTTACTGGACTTGGGACAATCCTCTCCCTCACACGGCTCGGAAGTGGGGATGGGCTGTTCTCCAAGGCCCTGGGTGAGATTTTCTTGCTCAGCTAATTCCTGGGACGACGTGTCAGTAATGATATCTGGAGCTGGTGCAGTTGTTGCTACTTGTGCTGGGTAGGCGGTTGTTTCTTTTGGTTCTGCATAGGGAGTGTGATCGGCGGGGCTGACCATCACAGAGGTTTCCGACATGGACGTTTTTAAGCTGGTTATGTCAAACAGCATTGTTGTACCGGGCTCCAGAGTCACAGTTTCCAGAGATGTAGTTGCGTGGCCCCATGCGGCATCACCATAACCTTCGCTCACACTTAAGTCCTCCAGCCCACTCACTGATGTAAGTGGTACCAGTGTCTCTTTGGCCCCTTCATCATTTATCCTCGTTGTTGCTGCCACAATCTGCGTTAAACCTTCCTCTGGAGCTGGGCTACCATTGCCCGATTTTCTTACTTCAACGTGATTCGGTTGGTCAGTCGTGAGGACGACGTCGTCTTCTGTTCCCATCGAACCATCAACTTTATCCCCCTCCTCTTCATCATCCTCTACCACTTCTTGTGTTACTGGATAACCATCTAACCACGACTCGTCAGTAATGGCAACTGCATCTATCTCTGCCTTTGTATCATTACTTGTGAGAATGGGTCCAATGGGGAAATCCTCACTGTCATAAAACATTTTGGCACCAGGTTCATCATAGGCTGTCTTCACTCCAATGTGGTTATCACCTTCAGAAAACTGTGCTTTAGTGGAATCACCTGTCTCTTTCTCTGATTCAGGCTCACTGAAAGCCTCTGATGGAAACCAAAACAAGTTTTTTTGGCTTAGGAGCGACACGGGGGACTCAGTTGGTGCCCTGCTCCCTTTTTCAGAAGTGTCTGTGTCCTGAGTAACACCTTTGGTACTTCCAGTTCTTCCTTCCTCTGGACTTTTACCGAAGGAAAGCTGTTCTTGCTCCTGCTCGATTTCCTCTTTGCCATTGACATGTTCATTCTCAACAATAGGTATCGATCTGTCATCAGGAAAGTTATCTTCATAGTCAATGTGTGCCTCGGTTTCATCTAGAAACATGAAAAAAAAAACAACACAGAAGCCAACATTTAATTTCTCCAGAAAAGCACTGGGCTCATTTGTTACAAGAAGCCAAGAAGAAATGAGGAGTGAGTTTTAGACGGTATTTTTCATTCAGTGTTATTGTTTATTTGAAAAGGGGATGGTCCACCATAACCTGACAGTCAATATCAAGTTTTAAAAAAAAATCAGGATAGGTGTCCATGCTAAACGCTAATATCTTATCTTTCCAGATTTAAAAATGTACATAAATAACTTACTCTCTGCAGTTAGAGGACTTCCTTTAATTGCTCATTGTTTTCTCAAACCTTCACTCTCCCTAACATGACTCTTTTTGCCAGACTTGAGGAAAAATTTTCATCATATTCAAGCAAGAAATGGGTGTGGAGAGGAACGTATAGCAAAAAGTAATCAATTACTAACTGGACTTAAAAAAAACCCCAAAACTAGAAGCTTTACAGCAACTTCATCCCTTTTGAGCCAGCTGATTTTAAAGGATTATATTCAGTACCTTATGGTCAATTTTTTAGCATTATTCTACTTTTCTTCAATGACCTTGGTGTTGCAGTGATACGACACCTGTGGCCAGGTGAGCTGAATGGCATTTCTCATTCCATGAGAGCTCTTCAGAGCTGCCTGAGGAAGACCCCCCCTCTACAAAAGCTGACATTGAGTTTCACTCATCTTCATCTGAAGAAAGCAAGATGCACCCGTGACTGCAAGGATAGAAAACTCTGTCTCCAACACTTAAAGCCTAACACCTAGGTATTAAGATAATACCATCTGTAATCAATTCTCAGGCTACCAATTTTAAGAAATCAATGTTACCAAAAAGAAAAGAGAAAAAAAAAAAACAAACCAAAGCCAAACCATCAAAAAAATAACTGAGTGCAACAGAGGCACAGATTCATCACAAAGTTTGAGTTTGATTTAGAAATACTCCCCATGCCTTAACAGACCTACCACTCACAGCAAAATAGACTTGACTCAAAGCATGAAATGAAATGTTTGAATTTGAATGAAATAATGTATTGTAATTTATATTTCTTCCACTCTTCTAAAACCTTAGCTCAATGAAAAATTTTCCAAACTAGACAGGGTGGCTGATTTTCAGCTCACACAAGTTTTACTCCATAGAAAGTTGATGTAATTGCTGAGATTTATGCTGGCATTAAAAGTCCTAGAAAATAGTGCCTTGGGATATGGAAAATAAAACAAACTGAATCATGGTGAGAATTCTTCTTTTTAAGAGAGTGTTTAGTCTTTTGTGAAGACAGTGAAGCAATAGACCTGGCATGACACAGGAAACAAGAAATTAATAGGAGAAGCTGTATTACAAATCAATGCATTCATAAAGCCTTATCTTTTTTTGCCTTTTTACACTCAACCAACTTTGAATCACATTTTCATGTGGGGCCCACCTCAATTTCCGAATGAGTCACATTCTCCTTGGAGACTGCTTCCCAGACTTCTGGCAGAGCCATATTTGGTCTACTCTTAAGAAAGATTAGAAATATTGTCAAACCAGTCTGACCAAAACCACTTAGTGGTGATACAGCTCACACCAGCTTACTTTTTGCCAGAACAGCTTAAGCCAGGTGCCAGAACAGAATGAGTATTAGCAAAAGGTATTTTTCTTGGAATAGCGTCCGGGTCTACCATAAACCAAAGCAGTTACGCTGAGGAAACCGAAATGTGCGACATAGCCTGCAGAGAGTTAATACCTCTGTGAAAGCTATCAAGCTGGAGAACTGGATGTTCTCAGCAGATCCTCCCATCTCACAGCAAGGGTGTAGGGGGAAACAGGCACACGATACAACAGTGCCAACAACGGACCTCTCTCCCTCCCGGTCCCGGTGTCCTCATCTGCTTGTGTAATCCTCTAGATCCTCCCCGTCCTCTGCAAAGCAGGAAAAAACTTCTGTCTGGTGCAAAGACGACTTCACAGACAGGGAAACCCAGCTCTCAGAGTGGAAAGCTTCCTGGTAGGACTCTCACTTTTCTAATTCATCCTAAAATCTTTTCCAACAGTACTTCAGACCTCCATTAATGACTGGAGGGTACCTCTGAATACCAAAGCATTTTAGCAACATATTTATGAAGTTCTGTGTGGCACTGGCCATCGCTATGTAGCAGTTATAATAGCCATCCAAGGCTATTGTCCCTCACGTTGTCCCTTGTCTCGCTCTCACTTAAGAATTTTTCTACCTGGCGCTCTCTTTGCATGGAAACGGTACCTCAGGCCATTTTGTCCTCTTACCGTCCAGACTCCTGCTATCCGGCATGCCTGCGTCACTAAAGTCCAGTGTCTCTCAGGACAGCCTATAGGTGTCTATTGGATATATATGCACTGGAACTTCGTAATGTGAGAACTCATCATTCACCAACTCTGATGGTCATTGTTTTCTTTTTTGAGATGAATCAGCACACCAGTCTTTCTTCACCTCTATGTCTTCTGTACCTCTAACTACTTTTGACACTCATTTACTTTTCAGACTACGGTAATCCAGCTGAAGATGAAACATTGATTTTTACATTATGGTGTTCTAGTGCATGCATACACACCCGTGAATAAAAGTTACAGTCATGTGCTTGTGTTGTTTCCTCCAGACCTATTCTTTGGTTAGCAATGGGCAGCTAGTATTCATCTTATTGACCAGTATGGATCGTTAGTGAATGCTTAACAACTGTAGTAATATGCTTTTTATAGAATTTGAAGCTCTTCCCCTTTAGTGCCTCTCTTGCCGTGTACTTTCAGCCCTTTAGAAGAAAGTCCTATGGAGGCACATCAGGAAAGAGCATGTGCTCCTAGGAAAATATGAGTCCTCAGTCTATCAGAACATATTAAGGGTTTGTTGAACAATCAATCAAGTCTCTATCAAACCTGCTGTCTTTGGGCCTGATCCTGCATGTATAGAAATGAATTGGTGCTTTCTTAATGCTCAACTGAGGAAAGAAAAAGCCCATTGTAGTCTAAAGAGAGCCTGAGATTGGAGCTCATTATGTGCTGCTCGTCACTGCATAAGGGCGTCTTGTTCCTTCTGACAATCAGATTGTGGCCCGAGTTGTAAAGCTGCTATAATGTATTTTCATATGCAACCTCCCGTATTTGTATAGTTTATAGCAAAGACTATCAACATAACTAATGTTAGCTTATGGGATGCCAGAATGAAAGCAACTATTGAGCTCTCTAACCATCAAAGGAAATACAGACCCCCTTACTCTGAAGCTTTGATTTATGTGATCCTGAATCGACTTACACAGTAATAATACTCTATTCTTTCTTCTGGGCCTCAGACCTTCAAATGGGGCTTGGACTTGGTATTTAGTGAGTTTGTGTTACCATGACAATCTTTTAAGTCAGCCATGAGCTTGATTTTCCAGGAACAGATTGTACAACTTTTGCACTTCTTTTTGCTCACCTCCTCAGCACTTTCCTGAGCTTTACAGCTCTCTGAATTTTAGTCTCGGTACTGAAGAGCAACAACCAATGTAGATTCAACTCCACCTCTTATCCAAATAGTTGTAACCTTTATTTATACACATTTTTAGAACAGTTAGCAACTGATTTAACAGTGGTTGCTTCTTCCTTCCTATCCAGGCAGGTCTGGTTTTAAGAAGAGCTGGCACTGAAATTAATTAGTCCAAGACGAAAATCTTTCTATATTTGGTCATTGTTACATCTTCCCCCTACCCTCCTCTGGCAGACTGAAGGATGAGTGAGTTTTGATTCACTGTCTGAGGGATTACTGAGGCTGAAATGAAAATTTTACAGCAACAGATGCTGAAATGGCATACTACCAAAGATGTGAAGCTCAACTAAAAGGTAAAATCCTTTTAATTTAGCCTTGTCCTTTCCGGGAAGCACCCAGTCCTAAAGAGCTTTCACCTCTTTCAACTTTTGATCCTAATGTGAAAACAGTGACAAAACATAGAGACAGGCAAAACCAGAGAGCGTGGTTTTCACACTCTAGGATCAGTTTAATTTTTCTTCTAGATAGCATATTGGCATCCGAGCTCTATTTTGAGTGTTGCTATTTTGGACAACCATAAAGTGCACTGCATATTTTGTGGAGGTATTTTTGGAGTACAGGAAATAGAAACTAGATTCTGTGTAGACCATCACCATAAACATTTCTACTGTATAAAAACATCTTTATTCTAAGAATCTCAAAGTAGTTACAGCAAACATTAACAAGCCGGCATCTGTCTTTAAGGGTGGGAAGGAAAAGAGCAGGTAGACCGATTTGCCTAAGATCAGTCAGATTTGTGAACTACAGCATCTCGAAGAATTATCCATTTGACTTGGATCAGGCACACGAACACGCTTCTCTCAAATCAACCAGTGTACACTAGACAGAATTTGTGTTGCCTTTTGTCTTTTCCAACAGCTACAATAGGGAGGATGATTTTTATTCTAGCAGAAAGCCTGCTAATATAAACAAATAACCCATCATAATTTTTAAAAATAATTCGATTTGGCAGAATCAGTTCATGCCAGATCAATACTTTACATTAATGTAATACAACCGCTCAGTGACAGACCTGAAAAGAGAACCAAAGTTTGTCATAACAATTGTTTTGACAGGCTGCGGACATATTTTGTTGCTTATCTTATTTGTCTGTCACATTTCTCCCTTTGCACTGTCAGGGGAAAAAAAAAACATTCCCAAATAAGATCAAAAGCCAGAGACATTTTGTTTTACTCCCCCCATTAAAAAAAAAAAAAAAAAAAGAAAATTAATTAAATGATGCTGGCTAGTCATGCTTACAGACCACATGAATGTGAATCAACACTGTTCTTGAAAACTCAGAAAACAGTGTCTGAAGTAATGAGAATAGTTGAATCAGGTAAAAAGACTGGGAGCTGTAGATGAAGCTTTCAGAGGTGGTCGAAGTCAGCCAAATCCTCCTTACACTGAAATCAGACGTATGGTCCTCAGTGTGGAAAAGTTAGACCAGCTCTGAATGCACTAGACAAGTATCCAAGTGTTGACACTGGAGAGGTTCCTTAGATGTGCAGAAGATGTGACCTCTCCTGTCACAAGTTTATAGTTGAAAAAACGCAAAGCAGTCAAGGGAAAAGGATAAATATATGACATTCTTCTTCGCCAGTTTTAGGGCAGAGATGTGACATGATTTCCCAGCCATCTAATCTGCCTTCTCTTTGAGGAAGCAAACTCTCGAGGACGCAGTCTAATGCAATGCAGCCCTCATCCCCCCACTAAAATGTTAGTATTAATGCTCCTGATATTGAACCTATGGTTCATTTTGGGGAAAAAAAAAAAATTTCATTTAGCAACGGTCACTTTAGTCTCTGTGCATGCAGGACAGCCACAGCTTGGCACGTAGCGTCTGCTTTCAGACCTTACTACAATGTCAATCTTCAGGATATACTTTGTGAAACAAATACGTTCTCTCAACAGAAATAGAAAAAATAATAAACTGCAAAAACATGTATTTCCCTGTTCTCTGCTTAAGGTTGCTTTGTTGGGTTGAATATCCCTGTGTTTTCAGCTAGAACACAGCGTCTTTTCATGATGAGAAATTGCAGGAAAACAGTAACCATACAGAGCCACTTTTTTTCTTAAAAAGCATCTTGATTAAAAATTAGAGTCCATTACCTGGTGTGTGCAATGTACATTAAAGCCATTTGCAATATACTATTTTCTTAATTTACAACATCCTTTATTGTGTCCAGAATCTATTTAATATAACCCCAAAATGATTTTGTTCAGTTATGCCCATAGCCAAGTTTTGCCAACATATTTTGGATTATGCATGTATTGATGCATAATATATTTTTTCATTGTATTTATGGATTTGCCAACTGTACAGTTGTACACTTACATCCTGGCTGCTAGAATGGATCGTATCTATTCTAACTGGATCACAACAGAAAGGAAAGATGATCATAAAGCTACTTCAGCGAACATCTAAGTTCTATATTTAGATGCTGCTACAATGATAGCTCCTTGACTCTGAATCTGCTCTGCGTGAGCAACTGGGAATGTAAAGCAGGACCAATGCTTTTACACAAACACGAGAAAAACCCAATTATTGTTGTTTAGTCCGATATTCTGCTTGAAAATCTGGGCATTATGATGTGGCCCTTACCAAGTAGGACAGTAACATGCAGCTGTAACATCCACAAATCTCAGAAAGCTTTATGAAACTGGATAAACCTTATCGCTGTTTCAGGGATGAGGGGGAGAAAGCAGCAAAGAATATGGCCTCAGAGACACTGCAAGATGTAGGAACAGGCCCTATGTCTTTTAATCCTCTGACCGGAGTTTTCTCCCCATGGTCCTGTTGTGTTGGTGTAAGAACATCGGGACCACTTCACATTTCCAGTTGCTCACCCAGCGCAGATGCAGAACAAGGGAACCGTATCATCTTACCAGCCTCTAAATATAGCGCTTAAATGTTCATTGGAGTGGATTTACGATCACCTTTCCTCTGTTGTGAGCCAGTTAGGACAGAAATGGTCCACTCTGCCAACAGGGATATAAATTCTCCTTTAAGTCCTGTCATTAACATTCATGATGGGGAAGTTACTCTCTTGCCTCAAAGCGCTTAAAAAGCAATGTGTGTGCTGTCTTCTGGAGTACTTAATTAATAATCATTCTCCTCTCTACTATGGACCCAAAATATCTGTCAATAGCAAATCAGGTTTCTTTTAATTAAATTCTTTTTTTTTTGTTCTTTTTCACTCAATTCTTACTTCTTAAAAAATAATGAATCCTAGCATCACACATTTCAGTCTTCCTGTAAAGCCTCCTTTCTTAAGAATTGTGATCAGGAAGATTGAATGTATAATTATTAGCTGAACACATACACTATTTTCTACACCAAGTCCTTAAAGTGGTTGAAAAACATTAATCAAAGGAAGCCCCTCAGCATGAAGTCTACATTTAAATCATTTTAAAAATCATATTCCACAATATTACATCTGCTCTCAAGTTCCAGTGTTGATGTTTGTGATTTTACAGCCACACTTTCCTATTTCTTTTAAAAATATTTTTCTCTCCCCTGCGGCTGTGTGAAACGCTCAGGAAAAACAGGGGAAATAGACTATTTATCCAGGGAAAACAGTGAAACACATACAACTTAAATGGCCTGATTCTTTCTCTTTCTTACTCTGGTGTAATACAGTTTTATTTCTATGTGTGATAAAGTTAGCATTTTAACTAACCTCAGTAAAGGAAAAAGAAGTATCAACTTGGTGCAGCTTATAGGAGATTCAGACCTATGTAGTTATCAGATGCAGATACTCTTTTTTCCTTCTCTCCTTCTATGCTCCCCTTCTACGCCCTGCAGTATTTCACTTAATCATCTGAACTGCTGTTTGTAATTACAGTTCTGGAAGCTGAAATAGTTCAGAAAGATGTCGAGGTTTTTCTTTTTTTTGTATCTCTATACCATCTGGATGGCTTTGAATATCTGGTTCCCTGTTGCACAGACATGACCAGTTTCTACTAAGAACAAGTTTGACCTTTTCTCCTGATTATCCACTGCCTGGTGGTATATATTAATGAGTAAAAATAACTTTTGCAAGCCCCTGGACATTAAGGAATATATAGGTTCTGAAATGGATATGCTAACTCCAGCCCATATAGATAGTTCAGCTACCCAACAGCTGCTCATTCCTTTGCTTAAAGTTTATCTGTTTTGCCAGAAATATCATCTTAAAGGTGATATCTCTCTGAAAAAAATAGTAAGATACTCTGATGACTGTTCTTAAACATTGGAAAAATTGTGAGCTTTATGCATTGAGCAGGGTAACATGAGAAAGAGAATGAGAAAGCAGAATTCAGATTGCATCCACATCTGAATTCATGGTACCATTTAGCTTACGTTTAAACAAGGGGAAAGTTAAAAGTTTGTTGCAGAATCTAACTAACATATAAAGGTGGATTTTCTTGAAGGTTTAAATGAAGGATATGTCATTATTATAATTTCCCCGAGCTTTTACATTTTGTTTTTGTTGTTTTAATAAAAGCCTGATCCCTTGAGTCAAGTTATTTGGTAAGAAAATCCACTTTCATTCCTTTTAATGGAGTAAATATCTGGATAGCTACTGTTGTGTTTGTAGACAAAAATCCTGAAAAAAATTGTATGGCTTTTTATTGGGGCAAGTTAAAAAACTATACACTTCTTTTTAACTTTTCCATCTCACTGTTTAGCTCTAACACAAATTGTATTTCTGCCACTCTGTCACAGACTTCTTCTGTGGCATGGGCAGCTCTCTTAACTTTCATAGGTCTTTAATTTTCCTAACCTACCACAAGGAAGCGGCATTTATCATGTATGTAAGGCCAGAAGTCCAAAAGTGCTAAAGCAACTACTAGGAAAGGGCTAGTAAAAGCTCAGTTCAGCCAAACTAGCTTCTTACAAGCCAGTGGACAAAGTCTGGAGCTTAAAAGATGGACAGCTATTGTACTACCCATTTTGCATCCCAAATCAAATTCCAAAAATCCAGAATAAAAAAAAAAAAAACAAAGGATGGTCAGCTCAATTCAACCTAGAAAATATAAAGAAGCGGGGGGAGTTGCGTATGGGTCTGCTGTGCCTTTGAGAGGTATTGACCCCCATCTCCATGGGGCCACAGCACCACCACGGCATCTTGTCTTTTCTGTAAGGAGGATGCTATCTCAGGGGCCTCAGCGTGTAGCACCATACGAAGATGTAAGGCTGGTGACCGGGTGATAAAGCCACGGACAGCCTCAGCACGTCTACGGTAAGGAAAGATGTCATTTGCGTGCAGGCCATGTTTAGTGCATGCCTACAAAAAGACACCGGCTTTTCTCTGTACTTGCTTTAGGTTCCCAAAGGCGAGAACAAACCACCGAGTTTTCATTTCGGTAGCCTGCTCTGTAGCAACTCCGTGGCTTCATGTGAAAATAAACATAGCAGAAGGCACACAAAACCTGCATTGTGCCCTCTGTCTGGTCAACAATGTCTTTGGCTCACTAGCGCTGCCTAGGCCTGACTTTTGAACTACTCTGAAAAAAAACCCCTCTGATATTTCTTGTAACGTCTGTAGTAAGCCCTTTCCTTGAGTAAACAAAGTAAGTACATTGAAAAGTTACAAACCTCATCCAGTAACAGAATGGGCGCATACAAGATTATAAACAGCTGATTTCCAGAAACGGGCTGATTCTGATATTAAATACACAGGTGAAAGATCTTCCCAAAGGTTATTTTCCAGTAATTAAAAATTATGTTCAGTACTAAAGAAAAAGGATATTGTGGGAAAAAGAAGGAAGATGGTGGACTGGAAGGCAGGAGCTGAATGATAACCCTGTGATAAGACTCAGTGAATCCCTGAAATGGGGATAGCGGATACAGAAAAAATAAATATAGGATAAAAAAAATTCCAATTTTTTATTTTGAATGGCTCCTGTTACCCAGAAAGAAATTTTATGCTCATATAAGTATGAGAAAATTATCCTCTCCTGTGGTTTACTGGAGATGTCCACCAATGGGATTGTAAAAGCCCTGTTGGGCCAGCTAAGACATAGACGTCCTAGTCACCCAGACCTTCACCAGGACTGCACTTGCCCAGGAGACACCCCTGTAAGCCTGAAACCGTCTCAGTTGGGCCAATGGGAGGCTGCGACCTCCCGGAGGGATGCTCCGTGTGCTGGCCCTTTGAGCTTACCTTTGACACAGGCCTGAACCTGCCCGTACCACTCCCCGCAGCTGTCGCAGAGCAGCGTGAACGCCGTCTCCTTGTTGCCCATGACGTACCCCTGGGCGCAAACGTACAGCAGCTCGTCCCCCATTTCAAAGCCAGTGTGGCCATGCAGGATGGTGTGGGGGAAGGACGGCGGGTCCCCGCAGGGCCTGTCTGAAAAGAAAAAAGAAATGAGATTGTAGAGACCTTGCAATAGCTTTAAATGCAGTGCTAACAGCGGTGCTAAAAGAGTTACCCCGAGGACAAACTTACATACGTCCACAGAACTCATACATCTCGTCTGATTCATGCCCTTATCCTCCTTCATAACTATTTCCAGCTGTAATTGGGAAGGTATATATTGGGCTGTAGCTGTGATGTGATAACTCTGGTGTTACCGATGTGTAACAGTGATGCATCTAGAGAGGCTTTGTTTCCAACAAGTCAGCCCAGCTACAGCTGTCTTCTCTGCCTGGTTCTACAAAGGCTTGGGTAGGTTGGGACTGAAAAGCAAAAGCTTGGACACAGTCATTTTTCTTAATTGCAGAAAAGCTTGTGAAATTGTTTGGCACTTTATTGTCTACTATACTGTAGCAGGCAGTCAGAGGCTGAGCGATGTCCCAGTCCATGGTCATAGAAAGGAAAGGCCCAGATGGACACCAGCCATTTTTCAGACTATCTCTAAGCTTCTAGTCTTTCTCAAAATCAAAAGTTTCTTCCTAGATACTCAAATTTCCCCTATTTTAGGTTAGAGACATCCTAAAATAAATGGTGAGTCGTGCTCTTCAACTTAACAAAAACCAGGGGTAACATAGCTCTGCTCTCTGTGAGAATCTGAAGAGCTAAATTTATTGGGATATAAAATTTAACAGGATGTTGTTTGGTAATATTTCTGCTGACACCACTAAGAACCAGGAAGCAAAAATTACTGTAAATAACAACAAAACCAATTTCATTGAGTTTTTGGTTGCATGACAGAAGTGCAAAAGGAGGCAAGCAACTGCCAACATCAGCGTAAGCTGAATTTGAGCTCTTGGCTGTTGTTTTCAAGGTGAGTTGAGATCTTCTACAGAACTTCTAGGCATTACATTTTCTCTTCTCTCAAAGGTCGTCCTCTCTCAAAAGTGCTCTTGAAGAAGGGTTTGCCATGTCCCCATTTTCTCCAGTTTTTTTACAGTCCCTCTTGGAATAGACATCTCTTGGTCACAGAAAAACAAAACAAAACAAAACAAAACAAAACAAAAAAAAACAAAAAAACCCCTATAATGCAAAAATATGATCTTACCAAGAAACCCAGTGGACAAAATGTGCAGTGTTGGTACAAATAAACACTTCTATATTCTTTTTCAAATCTGGGATTTTTTCCAGTGGTTCTAGTGCCCTTATTGACTGTGGAATTAAAAACAACTGTTCCATTTGCCAAAATAGCTGAAGATTCAAAACCTGCTTTTGTCCTGATACAGAACAACCAAAAATGGAAAGGCTAATAGGTAATAGCTCAGGAGTTCTGGTAATTATATGGGATAAGTGAAACTTAGGGCCAGGTCTGTGTTCTAGTATTGATCTCTCCTGTTGAAACAGTTTGCCTTGGTACAAAAACCTAATTACTTAGTTGGCTAAGCAAAGAATATGTTCCTTGGAAAGACTTTTGTTTGGAAGCTGAAAAAGTGGCCTCCAAGACTATGCTCCTAAACACGCAGAAGGAGAAACGTCTTCAGAGAGCACCTGGCTACTTTGCTAGAGTCTACTTTTAGGACAGCATCAGCACAAGATCTTACAAACAACATTTCCATTGACACCAATTCACATCCAGGGTTTCAGTTTTGGGCAATAGTTTTGACAGAAAAGCTTTTTTCAATCTACTTTCTGCAAAAGCTCAGGCTTTCCTGCTTTTGCCCCAGGGACATTCTGCAAGATCTTTATGAGTCCCGGCTGCAGCTTTTCCCATCATCTACCCACTTCTGACCCAGGCACAGGTAAATACATGTTTATTTAGAAATACGATGTATTTAAGTTGCCAGTTGTTTACCTCGTAGTGAAATGAACATCCTACAATAAACATCCATGCTCTGTGAAAGTTCTTTTGGATCAGGATTTTAGAAATTATCTGATAGACCTGGCTAACCACTTCTCAATCAGGTATGCTGAAAAACATCTGCCACTAATTTAAGGGACACGCTACTGAAGTCAAAGCTTTGAAGTCTATTCTCCGTACTGTACACATACATATATACTGTCTAACACCTTCAGAAGTTAGTGGGAGTTATGCACACACATACCGACAGAAAAAACAAGCTCTTGAGGCTACACAAAGCTCAGTTTATGTACAGTCTTATGGAGGCTTGGCATCCGAGGAAGTGAGGAGCAGTTAGCAGCTAATGCCTTTCCTGTGAACTGGTCGGATGAATAGAGATTGATATGGATGAAAGGAATAAAAAAATATTTTATTGCCTCATAGGATGGCTACAGACCTTTGCATTTCATGTACTTTATTTATGTAGCTACTTCCGTTGGTACAAATGGGAGCTGTGTATCTGCTCTGAGGCAAGTATTGATCCCAAGGCTATATGGGACAATTATATGTCAGAAGGTATTCTTATCTACAAAGACTTGCTTCTTAATCCTGTGGCCAGAGGAAGCAGAAAAGTAACACTTCCAGTAGTTAAATACACTTACCTTATGGCAAACACATTCAAAAAGCACATTATAACCTTTCAGGCCAGAAGGAAGCTGAAGGGAGCTTGTGGCAATAGAGACTAATGAGATCCTGAAAGAGAGATCTGGCTGATGTGTGAACAGAAAGAAAAGGAGAGATTTAAAAGATGTTCATGGATGAACACTGTACATTGAACTTTTGAATCTCTCATATGAGACTGCGTAAGATCATGTCTTTGCTGCAGAGCATTTTGAGTGACAGCATGGACAAGAAGTGAAAGCTGATATCCTGCAAAGACATACTCGAGTTCCTACATCCATTTTGCTGATGTCCTCTCCCATGCAAGATGTACAGGAATTTTCAGGGTTGCAGCATCTTACGGCTCCTCGTTCTGCTGCAGTCTCAGTTGCTATGACAATTCCTGCTCAGCCTTTTGCCAAACCTGTTCTTGCTGGTACACATACAGAAGTGAGACTGGCACAGCAGCTCATCAAACTGAGCCACTTCTGGGGACAACCTTCAGGTTTTTTTCTGTGGCCTTTGTACCAGGAGGTGGCAAAGCATGGGCTTGTTTGGAACAACAGCCTGTGCTCAGTGCTGGCACTCAGGTCATTTTCTTGCTGGAAGAGAGGAGGCAGATCTGGGCCACGAAGCGTGACAGAGGATGTGTTGGCAGCAGCTTGTAATTTGGAGGAACAGCAGTGCTCTTTGTTAAGGCGACTACAGAGGCTGCCTGGAGTGGTGACGGTGGTAGATGAGGGCCAGGCTTCTCCAGTGCTGAGCGGGTGCTGAACTCTCCATCTGGAGCATTGCTTTCCCCCTCATCTATCCTCTCGTAAACCAGCATATTTTCTTGGTGCGTGCTAAAAGATGAGCCCAGTGCACACTTCCCAGCAGAAGAGCATGATGTGCTTCATTATTTTGCCTCAGCACGCAGGCCCCATCCAGCGGATCCCATGCTCTGCCTGCTTGTGTGCAAGATCACATCCTCAAACCTGGAAACTTGGAATCCAGTTCTGGACATCATGACCCTTCCTGAGTTTGTCACAGAGAGCTCTGGTGTCCTAACATCAGCTGCAAGCAGCAGACTGGGCAGGTGACCTTCTGGATGCCATTTTATGAAGATGAGATGTTGCAAATCTGAGCCACATATTGACAGTGAGGTCGAACACCTAACAGGGCTCCATACATTGGTAGCTGACCTGCAGTAAGCACGGATGGATTAGGTTACGCAGGGAGAGAGCACAGCACAGCTATAGGGCAATGTGGAAGTACACAGAAGATCCTCACGTCAGCAGCAATTTGGCACAGACTGTCTCCTGGATTGAAAATCACCACCACAGTCAACAAAGAACTCAATATACACGGGTAGAAATTAGGATAGAGTCAACATCTGACGACTGAATGGGAATAAGTGGCATAGCAAAGATACAAGTATTGAGCATAGATATGTTAGGGCTAATGATGACTCTGGATGCAGACCTTTTAGAGACTCAGTAACTATTTTTTACAAGGGACTGAAGACACCTATTGTTAACTGAGTTAGCACATTCAGTCGTGATTGGCTTTTAGGAATTATGGCCCCTCCGAAGAGTAACTTTAACTCCAAACCATGTGTGGAAAGGAGTTTGTGACAGGTGATTTCTGGCAAAGAGTCAGCACAGTACCCCTCCTCCCCAGTCCAGGTTCTTCCAGAAGCATCTTCTTGATTTAAACTACAAGCATCTCATCAGTTTGTAAAGACTTTTTTGAGGTGTCTTGATAAAATACTGTCTACAGAAAGGACAGCCTAAGCTCAAGGCAGAAAAAAAATCAACATGAAAAAGATGCAGACTTCAGCTTTCATGCCACCTGGCAGAACTGGGAATCTACTGAAATCTGATTATCTACAATTGCTACTTCAACTGTGTACCATGCTCTGAAAGCTGACATGAAACATCCTCATTGAAATAAAACATCCCCTATTACAACCGCCCAATTCAGCAGAGTTTTTCCAGAGAGACCACTGGAATTTATAGGATGTCATCTCGTCATTAAGAAATTAGAAAACACAACTTAACGTTCAGCCCTGTGAAAGATGAGTGTGGATGTTTGTTTTCCTTCTTGATTGCAGAGACACTAAAGCATATGGATTTTTTCTTTTTGTATAAAAATACTGAGTACAAATAGAGCACAAAGAACTAAAACTCAATCGTAGCCAATATAAGTGCTGCTTGTAAGCTACTGATGTTAGGATGCCAATACCTCTTTCATCAGATAGGGCTTGTAAGAATAACTTCATTTATTAGTTCAAATGACATCACCAGGTAGCTGGAAATTCACTGTCAGCTATATGCAAAGCTCTGGAAAAGAAAGCTGTAGCAACGAAAAAATTAAAAACTTCATAACCGTAGCAAAGCATGACAAATACAAAGAAATGGTTCAAATATTACATAAATTGCAGCTTGATTGCTCTTTTAAAGTATATTTAATATACTTGCTGTAAAGAATATGCTAATTTCTTTTTTTCTTACTGTTGAAAAAAGGCAAACTGAAATACGTACATAAGCCATCGAGCTTTGATGGGCATCTGGAGCCAGCGATCATGTTTAACAAAGTTGTATTTGCATTTATGCTGTATGCTACCACAAGTTGCTGCCTGTTTAGTTTTTCTATGATGGCAGCAAATCAAAGCCTTATGGAATAGAGATCTTACTTGTTGCCTGTAAATATCAGTGGGTCACCGAAAGAAAGAACGAGTAAAACTTGGGAGCTATTAACAAAGAGATCTTTCCTTTTTTGCATTTAAAAAAAATACAAGAAACGTATCCGAGAGGATTATATATGTATGAAGTTGAATGGTATGCAGTCCTACAAAAAAATAAGACTGGTAGGAAAAATTCCAGCTTTCTGTTTTTCTTGCTTTATGTCTTTTATACTTTGAGGCATTTTCTTATGAGCTTTGAAAGAGAATAAATACACACTCTGTGGGCCAGATCTGACTTTTGTGTGATACTCCATCTTCAGAATGGGTAGAATCTAATATATTTTTAGGTAATTTTTGGCACTCGGGGCTAAAAGAGAAACTTTCTGATCTCAGCAGATCCTGAGCTGGTACAGAGTTGTCTTCCTGACTCTAATGGCTGCATAAAACATTTGTTTCTGAGAAACTGAGAAGACACATTTCTCTGTACTGCAAAAACTGCAGCAATACTCACAGCATTCATAAAACTTTACAACTACATCTTTCCCTGTCAAACATAACTCTTAGTACCAATTCCCTGTAAAACATAACTCTTAGTATCAAAGGCTGCTTCTTCCGTGTGTACAGAAAAAAATCCATTTCAGAAGCACAAAAAAAAAGGTATCTCTCCAGGATTTTTATTTGTAAAAGCCTGATCCTGTAAGCGCACCCAGAGCTCTTGCTAGCATCTGACCGCTGTCCCGGCTGCTGAGGCACACTGAGGTGTATGCTTAAGCAAATCCACTGAACTAATTTTCATGCTTCATGTTAATTGAGTAAAGATTAATTGTAAATCAAGGCCTAAGAAGGGAATTTTGTGATGGTTTGTACCAGAAGTTTCATGGTGGTTCAAGATGCCCTTTGCACAACCCTAAGAACTGAAAATAGTTGTGAAGAGTTACTATCATCAACTTAGTTTCTAAAGAAGAGAAGGCTGATGTGACTGTTCCCTCTGTCCATCCTCAACCTGTCATTCTGTCTGAGCCTTTGGCTGATTTCAGCCAAGTCTGACAAAGAGGGAGAGCTGCTGAGCATCTGCTCGGTTTGGTAAGACGAGTTTAAAAGAGGAAAGAGGCATCTTTTCCATTGGGATGTGCACAGGTAGGACTCAGCTCTTACCCGTTCCCACAAGCGCTGCTGGCCAGCCGATCGGCATTGCGTACGGGCGGACAAACCAGCATATTCATACCTCTAAGGCAGCCACAGCACATGCTGCCTCCTGCCCAGCCAGCCGTGCCAGGACCCGGCAAGGAGCTGCGAGTGCCCTGAAGGCAGGGAGATGATGGGTAGAGGGTGAGGTTAAGAAATACTGGAGAAAGAACCAGATGCATTTCATGTGGGACTGCAGATTATTGGTTGGATGGATATGGAAGAAGTGAAAGGGCTTGCGGTTATTGTGTATGCGGACATAGGTGGCAATGTAAGAAACCTGGGATTTATCACTTTCGGCAGGGCAAAACAACTTGCTTTTTGTACCTCATTTCAATACACAGGTCTTAATACTAACGTATTACTATATTATAATTGAAATTGTATCAATTAAAAGCAATGTCCACTTTTCTGAAAGGAAAAAAAAAATACTTGGGAGGTTTCAAGTAAGAAACAAAAACAATTAATTAACCATAACTTAGACATGTAGTTATTAGCCACAGGTACAAAACAGCAGAACAGATACGCTATGTCTGAGGCTGTGGTGCGGGGTTTGCTGTTGTTGCTTGTTACTGGATATTCACTTCCCAAAACTGAAAGTGGCATCCCTGAGGTGTAGGGTGTTCTTTCATCAGTCAACTGCTTTGTGCTGGCTTGTGTCTTACTGTGCGTTACACTCAGGTGTTAAGGCTATTCCCTTTCTGGACTTTGCTGTTTTCATACCAACTACAGACTAGGCTCTGCCACACAACTTCGCTCAAGCGTTTCTATTCAAACATTGAGTCTGCATCCAAAATTTTTTATATATTCAAAGAAGAGGGGATCTTATTGTCCTGTGTGTAAGGACTATTCGGTGATTGTATCGGCATGATCATCCCATTCTGTCATCAGGAAACTCCCTGCCTTGTACAAAGCAAGATGTTCATAAATTGCCTCTTCTTCACAAATGATGCAAATTTTCCCCTGAGTTTTAACTATACAGTTTCTGAGTCCTGTGCAGTACTCCTCTCCAACAAACACTGCCAGACTATGTTCTTATCTTCACCTTTACTGCCCCTTTACCACGAGCAGTAACCAAATGCAAAAGGCAAACGCAGCTCCTTCCCCGAGATCCGGCATCTACGTGTAAGCTCAGACGCAGCAGGTGGAGACAGACAGGGGAGCACAAGGGCACAATGGAACAATAGTGGCCAGAGCAATGATTTCAGCATCCCACAGCTGTCCCACCCACCGCAAGGTTTTTCTCGAGGGGGGGATGATGACAAAAGAGAGATTTGAAGGAAGACAATGAGAGAGTTTTGCAGATGTTTACAGGGAGCTGCTCCTATATGTGAGGAGCAGCATGGAAGAAAGCACAAAGGTGCTTGTGTGACAACATTAGCAACTGGGTGACGGAGCTGGCATTGCTCACAGCAGCACGGAGCCTGGAGTTGATATCACGAGGGTTATTTCAGAGGATGGTCAGACAAATTCTGCGATTTTTGAATGACTGGCTGCACATCAAATATGCATCACCTCTGCCACATTTCACTTCAACCATATTTTCATGCCCACTGCTGCCACTGACTCTTTATCAAAATGCCCCCATGTTGTGAACTTATTCTCAGCAAACGCCATCTGCTTGCCCCTGCTTTTCTTGGAAATGAGATGCGAAACTTCACTGCGGACATCAACAATTTGCTTCAGGGGTTCCCAAATGTCTTTATACAATCCTGCCTATCAGTAACAATTTATTTTTTGCCTTCAGACTCCATCTTTGCTTGTGGGTTCTGGCATTTGAACAACAACAGGTTTAAGCATTGACTTAAATTGGAAATAATTTGGTTTTCAGAATCATCCATGATATACCTGAGTACCTAGCAGGCTGGTCTACACTTGTTAACAACAACAAAACAACAACAACAAAAAAATTAAAATGGAGGCAATGAAGTTATTTGCATACAAATGTTGTGTACTGCTAGACATGCAGCAGCGCAGTGTTTTGCGGTTGGACGCCAGCTTTCCGAGGTACATTCAGTTACAGTGCTGAGTGTGGGAGATGCTTCAGGCATCTCACTTATATTGTGCCAGATATATTCATTTCCATAAAGTATCTTCTGTGAACACCAGAAGTGTTCTGGGTTCTTCCAGATCAGTAGTGCTGTTTGAACTTGTTAAACTGCAGCAAAGACAAAAGGTAATGCAATTTATTTCCTGCAACCAATGTAGCAGTTGGCTCACTTAGCGGGCGATTACTACAAAGATTTATTCCTTAACATTCCCTCTTTGCCTCTCAGCAGTAGAAAAATTGAAGGCAAAACTTTTAATGTTGCAAGAGAGCAATGACTGTGCATTATTTCAATAGTATATCAGTGCTGACCTTCATCCTTTACACAAAAAGCATCATATTGGTCATTCACAATGGGATCGGTTTCAATTTTAACATCAATGGCTTTCATGCTCTGCTGTTTGCTGCCCGTCTTTCTGCATATAATTGTCCTAAAATAAAGAAGAAGAAAAAAATAATCAGAAATCTTCTGGAGTTGTACATGCAGGTGAAATTTGGAGATCTTTTATCACAGTAGTCAGGCTTTAGCCTCAGCTTAACTGTTTAAGAGTTGGCACATAAGGCATTAATGTGGGAAGATCTATGAAAAAAGCCAAGGGAGTATTAGAAGTAATTAAAAAAAATGTTTGCTCTATATCAGTCCAAGGCACAGGAAGCAATAAAGAATGTTTATCTTATTCTGTAATACTTTTAAATATCAGACCAAGTCCCAGCATATTTAAAGCCACATTCTGCTCTCACATTCCAGCAATACATATTCCCACCAATGGCACCTGGATAAAAATGAATAGAAAACTCAAGATTTGGTCTGAAAGATTATAAATCATTAGCATTTTACATTAAAAGAACATTAAGGTTGCATATTTAACCGCTCAAAAGCTAATACAGGCAAGCTCAGAAAATTTGTCTTGAGTTCTTGGAAGAAAAAGCTGCTATCTTTTTTTTTACAGTAATTGCACACCTTTGTGTAAACTCCACTTCTTCTGGCTCTGTACTCAGCAGTACCGAATCCCTCCTGTTGCCCTTCATAGGCTTGAGCAAAGGTAATAAATCTGTATTTGGTTTTACAACTCTGTAGATGCTGAATATAAAGGAAGAGGTTACTAATTATCTCTTCTCTCAGCTGTACTGGCTGCTTAAAACTAACAAATAAAAGACAGTTTGTTATAGAAGACACTGGTTTTACTGTTCCACTGAAGGTTACAAAGGCTGGGAAAGCGAATTGAGCCCAAATTTTTGCAGCTGGATATTAATGGTGTGGGTTTTATTTTTTGTGGACAGCAGGTTTGTAGAAGTGTTGCACGGTCAGCTATTCTAGTGAAAGCAAGACAAAAATGCTCTCCACAGAGCGAATCTTTCCAGTGGAAGAACATTTATCATTTTGTATTTTGCAATGGTTGAACTAATTTTGCCGTCAGTCCCACACTCAATTTGGAGAATAAAATAAATGTTGACTAACTGTCCATTCACTGAGCATGGAAAAGATCCAGTGGAAACCCAGTATTTGATCATGCACTTAAATACTATATAACAACTGATTTACACAAGTGGAGTGAATTACAATTGTACAGACCATCTTAATTCTGGCATGTGTTAGCTTTTGAGCAGTTAAATATGCAACTTTAATGTTCTTTTAATGTAAACAAACAAAAGCAACATGAAACAAGCCATATGGTGGTGGTCACGCATAGGTACCAGAATGGTTCCTACCACACTTCTGCTCTGGAAAATGATTTGATGTCATCCCCTACCGAAAGCCCTTTTATGATTTCAAATCAAATACATTTCTTTTGTAAGGAAAACACTCCTTGATTTTTTGGGGGGGTCACTTAAAGGATGATATTGTCCATACAACTTTAAAACCAAGTTCTCTTAGAATTTAAAGTCTGAGTCCTCTAAGTCAGTAATCAGGCACCTAGACAAAAGTGACTTGATCTGCCAAAGTGAGTTCAGATGACTGCGAGAATCAGGCCACCAATTAGAAAATTTTTGTGTGTATTCACATATTGTTCCACTAGGTCTTACAAGGCCTAAGTGAATGAAACTGTTATGCCCCCCTTCAAAAACTGACTTACCAACCTTAATCTTTCCAATAATTACTCACTCACTTAGGTACCCAGATCAGTCATGCCTTGCAACACTGAATAGACAGATACTGACATGTCTTTAAAAATTTGTGCCTTTTGCCTGTAATTGTGTACTTAAGACTTCAGACTCTCATAAAAAAAAAAAAAAAAAAACAGTTTTGAAGATTGTCACCATCATAAAATTCTAGTCTCTGAAAATCAGGCCACATTTCTTTCTATACTTAATCAAGGAATAAAATTCCTGATGCTTGGAAGCCACTTTTGAAAATCTTATCTTGAATTTTCTGATTTCTAATTCCAATTTCTAGCCAATATATTTTGCTCCTGCCCAAAGCCTCATTTCTTCAGGAGGCTGAAAAGTTATCTGTGGGTCACACATCCTTGGTATATTCAGGTTGTCTCCAAAACAGGATACCTGGCTCACATGTAAGATTCTGTACTTGAACAGCAAATTTTTCTTACTTTTTTTTTTCAAGTGTTGTACAACGAATTACAAATTTGTAGTTGATAGAATATATCGATTAATTAGTTAATTAATTTTAAGAGCATTTCTTAGCTGCTGCCCAATGAAACCGAACTTACAAAGCTGTATCTTGCATACAGTCTTAACATTATACATAAAGAAAGGCTTTAAATGACATAAAGATTCTTAAAATGTATTTCTCACTAAACTTTTTTCCTACATGAAGTTTAAAAATTGCTCTTCCCGTCTATTTCTCTTTTTCCTACAACAGACCAGACCCTGGTTAATCTTTTACTTAGGACTTTAATTTGGGTTTTTGTCATATTAAAACTGATCTGATTAAAACTGCAAACATTCTAATGTAATTCTTCTGTGATGAAAGAAGTCATGTCTTGTAAGCATACAAAAACCAGAAGGAAAAAAAAGGAAAAATCTATTTCATCTCTCCCATTCCTCCTTCTCTGTCGGTAGTTTCCTACCACGAGCTCAATCCTGCAAGCTTTAAACATCTTCAGTAAGCTGTTATTGCCGCTGCTGAAGGAAGCTTCAAGAGGGCTCAGCATTTCTCAGTAGCGGGTCTAGCGATCAGACCTGCAACGCCTCTCACATTGAAACAGTCTCTTTGCAGTGAGTAGGACTCCAGGTATGACTAAAAATACGCAATAATAGTCTCTTTTCTCTGAGTTCTTGAGGGTGGGTGTATGTTTCCCTAAATCCTAAAATGCTAGGTTTTCAGCTATAATTATAGATTAAATACATAGGTACAGTTTTGTTTCAGTTCTAAAAGGTAGGTTTTGATGCTTTTAGCTTTGTTAAATTTTTCATTTGAGGACCAAAAAGTGGCTATAAATGCAGAATTCAACATATTTTAAAATTTCCTAAGCACTGCCATGCTGAAATAAGAAACAAAAAATCGTACATTTTTCCTACTCTTTCCAGCACCCTGCTGAGAGGTTGTGGAAATTTGTCGCCTAGTTCGTTCCCGCACTATTTTGGATTGTTGCACTGGGGCATGCATCATGGTTGAGAGAACGCCACAAAGTTTATACTTCTTTTAGGGACACATCCACCTACCCAGCCATTTAGAAGAATGTAGCCACGCAGGGAACTTCAATTCTATTTATTGCTACTTTCATGTAATAATTTTATTCACCCTTTTAGGATACATTGTAATCTGATGCTTAGAGCAGTGTAATGCATGATTTTGTACCTTGTATTTAATAAATAGATGAAATTTTGTTTTTCCTTCTGTGGAGATCTCTTATGAAAGTAGACATGCTCGGAAGGAACATACTGAGTTCAGACTGCAGATCATCCATAATAATCCTCTATATTTAATACATATCTGCTTGAAATATCCATGCATCCCTGAAAATTACTTTTACACTGCCACGAACTCTGAAAAACTCTCCCTCGCAATCAAAGCTGAAAAATCAATCACACATACTATTGCTATAGACAGCATAAGTACCATACACTCTCAGTAAGGTAAAAATATAGTTGGGAAAGGAGGGTGTTTAGTGGTGTTGACAACAGCCCCTGCTCTCTGATGGAAAGTGGGAGGGTTCCTGATGGTGTTTCCTTTGGTTTCTTGACAAGCCAAGCCAAAAGCTACTGAGAATCTTCTCAGTCCACTGCCACCCAGCCTAGAAGGACAACCTGCTTCATGATGCCTCTTCTCATCTCAAGTGAGAAAGCAAGAAACCACAGGCATTTTGCACTCTGTGGAACCTCAGCTTAATTTCTGCTGTACAATTCATCCAACCAAGAACAATTGAGAGTCTTTCCCTTGTACCTACCCCAATAAAAAGATCAGAGGTTGGCCAAGTTGACCATTGTTTTCCTGGGTCATGACCCAGATACTGCATTTATCATGTGTGTGCATAAGGAGAAAATTTAATATATAGCATAGTAAGGTATGAACCAGAATAATTTTTTTTCTATCTATTAACTAACCAATGAGTAATTGGTATATTTTGCACTTCCCCTAATTCCTCTGTTCAAAGAAGGAAACAGCAGAAAAAGCTGGCATGAATAGTATTTCTTTCACAATATGCCATAATATGCCATTATGTAATACGTATTATTAAATATATCACAATGATATACTCAAGCCATAGTAATGATACTTAATTTTATATATTGTATACATGCATGGATAATAAGGATATATATATAATAAATGCATAATATTTATATGTAAATTACAAATTCTGTTTATAGTAGGATCCACTGGTACTTCTACTTTCTAAGATAATTACATAGCAATTTCGTAATACTTGAAAATTTTTCAGTAAACCCAAGTTAAAACATATGGAATTAACAGCTGAGTTTATATGGCATAGCATGATCCATCAGCACGGAAACCAGTAGGTGGAACTGGGATGTTTTGTAGTCCCTACTTTATCTGCCAATTGATTGTAAGTTTTGCCGTCTTAGTCAATAATTTCACTGAACTGAGTCAGAACAGTCTTATGACATTTATTCATAGTAGTATGAACTTGCATATGAATATATTCAACTCAGAACATCATCATCAACAATGTGTTAGCTGAGGCACTGTGAAAGTCTGGTTCATAACATAATGTAATTGTAACAAACCTTCCCCTAATTAGAAAGTTAAAAACTTCATCGCTTTTCTTAGTCAAGATAAATCTTTAACATACTGTGCTAATTTTTTTCATGGGTCAGCTTTACCACTTGTGTTTCAGTAACTAGGTGAGAGAAGAAAAATCAGTAGTCTGGAAGCCAGACTAGAGGATTTTTATTCTTAGTCTTTCCCTTCTGTAGTTTGGGAAACTGCAAATTATAAAGCTGGCTCTGATGAGGAATAAAATATAAATGACATGTTCACGATTACCGAAGGGAAGAAAATTTCCCTGAAAAGTCATGAAGGGGAGCACAGGTGGGCTTTGGAAAGTCCATTGACTGGGAACTATAGAGGCTAATTTTGGCTGGATGTGACCCAAAGAAAGCAGCTGCTAAGTGTGACATGAAGACATTCCAACAGCAATACTGCCACTGGAAATGTCAAAAGGAGGTCTTACCAAGGCAGAACCAATATCCTTTAGATTCTTAAAAATATACACCAAAATGCAGTCTTTTGTGCTTAAAATTGTACATATGACTACTGAAATAGTAAGGCCTCTGTTCATTAAATAAATATGGCCCATTCATGCAGATTTTCATACTGTAGCCTAGTATGAAAGATTTTATATAGCCATTTTACTATAATATCGCTATGTACATATAATTTGAGCATTCTTAGTGCATGTAGAGGAGAATCGTGTTGCTTCCTGGCCTGGACTGGCTGGGTGCTCAAAGACATGGCAAGTGTCACTAGAAAGTTGGTTTTACCCAATTTCATTTTATGGGCTCCTATTTAATCCATGGCTTTCATAACAGATGTTATTGATCAGTTACCAAAGCGTTTAAAAAAAATACAAAAATATTTGCTGAGCGCCATTAATTTACAAAGAAGCTCAATTCTCAGACAAAAAGCTTTCAGATAGGACTAAACATTACAGAGATTGTAAAAAAAAGGAAAATATGTGAAGCTCTTTTGAAAATCAGAAAATCAACCCATTAGAACTAACTGGCAAGTTAAAATCCTGGTATTAGTCGTTCTTGTTCACTTGCTAAGAGTAAGCATATCCCCCTTCTGCCTTCATTTTGCTAGGCTAAACAAACTGATCACCTTTAATCACTTCTAATAAGAGAGGTGCTTTCTTAGACTGAGCCTAGTCCGAGTTTATCCCTCTGAGCTTGGACGCCAAGAATTACTTTGCGCTGTTGCAGGTGGTGTCTCACCAGTGCCTCGTTCAAGCCCTTCAGTACTGCCCTCTCTCTCCTGGAAGAGCCGCTGGATGTCTTTTAGGAGGACTGCATTTCCTTTTTTCACAAATTTTATGTGAGTTATTTTATTTTACAACAGGCTCGCTGCCGCCCTGTGTTCTGTGAATACACCCAGCTCTTTCTCCTGCCTTTTCCAGCTGAACTGCTATCTTAAGGCAGAAATTCCTATTAGTCTTCACGTAATACAGTTATATTTCACCCCATTTCTATTACTTCATCTCTGAAGTCAGACTTACCTTCCCGTTCAGTATTGTGATTTTCCTTGGTCTTAACAATGAGTTCTAACCTTCTGGCATTAACGAAATTCGCTAGCATACCCCTACCTTTTGTGCCAAGGTTTGCTAAAGTTTTGCTAAAGCCCTCAAAGTTTGTTAAAAAAACCTCCCAGTAAAAATACAATTTTAAAGTATGAGCCCCAGCTAAGTAAATGGCTACTCTGAGGACTGTCATGCTACATTTGCACAGATGGTGTTTTGGGTGCTTGTCCTAGAAAACACATGAAAAATTTATTTTCTTCTGTATGAGGCTTTTCCTGAAAAAGTACATATTCTAAAAATTTCTTCAATTATTGGGCTGCCTGTTTTACAAGAACTGTGGCTGTCATAACTTTGCCCATGCTGTCTTCCCAGGTTATGCCAAGAAAGGATTCGCACCCCCGCAAAGCTGGTGCAAAGTGGCTCGTGTCCATGTTGCTCAGTGATATCGTTCCTTGGGGTAAACTGGCCATATCCATACATTAAATTCAAGTCTCTTGACTGAGCTTCATGTAGAAATCCCTATTCCTGAAACACAACTACTTTGGTTTTTCTCTGTATGAGACTTTCTGAGATGATTGACAAGAAAACAATGAGAAGACAAAGTCATCTTCTAGCAGAGCATGACACCAGCTGTGGGCTGTGGGACTAGAGTTTGTGACACAAAGGCATTTCAGAGTGCAAGACCTCCTCAGAGAGTTTCATAACCAATTTTAGCATTTTGAATTGGACCATGTCCTGTCAGCTGTGTTGGGATTTTTCTCTTGAAGGGAATTGCTTGACCCACCTCATACAGACATCTGAGAGCACATTCATATGAATTATCATCAGGCAGCAGAGCACAGCCTTGAAATAAAACAGAGAGCTTGCCAAATTAACATATCATTAGGACTGCTTCTCTGCAAATAAGCAAGTGGACACGTTATAGCATGTACATCTAGACAGATTTCATGGAGCCCACAAGCCCAAGGGTCTACACACACAGATAAGAGGACTGGCACAGGATAGCGATTGACCCTTATTTCATTCCTTGGATATTGCTTTTTTCTTTCCCAATAAATGTGCTGTTATTACCCTACTGCCAGGTGCTGGGCAAGTCCCATGCAGTAGGCAGAAAAAGAAGTAGGTAGTCTTGTGAAATGTCATTTCTGACTCTTATTATTACATTTCCCACTGGTGTCATCTGCAGTGAGGGCCCTGTTGTGTTTGACACTGTAGAAGCATTCAATAGGAGTCAGTGCAAAACCCGAAGAGCTAACAAAAGGAAGGAAAAATAGAGATGAAGTAATTTTCCTAGCAGCAAACATCTGGTCTGTGGTCAGCCAAGAAAAGAACTCCAGTCTTCTGGCTCCCACAGCAAGGCTTATTCTAGTTGACTGTGCTTGCTCATTCCGGAGTTATACCCTCTGAGATAAATCCTCCAGGGACTGGGTAGGAATCAGCCCAGGGCAATTTCATGCAAAGGAACAGGTTGACAGCCCTGTAGGAGGTCTATTATAGAATAGAAAGTCTGTGCAGAGCTTCAAAGCCCTTATAGAAGGGATACACGGCTTCATTCTTTTGTAGACAAATAAGGAACAGAATAGGGAATAGGACAGCTTCAGCTTTTCAGTCCTAGAAAAGTGATGGAAATGAGTAAATTTGCTATGAATATCTAATACAAGCTGTTGAGGATGTTTACAATTTCTAAAATAAACAGCTGCTTTGTACTATTCTGTGCACAGGGCTGATCACAAGAAAAAATGTGTCATGTTCATTTTCCAAATCTCAAAAACCCAAGAAATGAATGTAAGATCCTACAGAACACGCTGCCCAGCGCTCAGGACTTGACACAGGGTTTTCCAGTATGACATCTGAATTCAAAAGATAGCAGTGAGACGCCCTCAAAGAACTCTGCCACCTTTTTTCATTTATATTCTGGCAGATCGCTTGCTGGCTTTACTGACTCACTTGTCTGACATGCAAATAAGTCGTAAGAGTGTCATTTTAGTATAAATAGCTATTAGGGCTCATCTGACAAACGAGACCTGCCTAACATTTCATTTCCTGAAATGTAACAATGTGTAATGCTTTATAAGTTGCACATTTCAGGACTGACTTGTAAACGGTTTACTTCTGGGCTGCTGGAAGAAGTTACCCTTACCCTCTTACCCCTATCTATTTGTCAATGGCTCTTCTCTAAAAGTTTCCAAGCCCTTGGACCTGCCAGCAACAGCCCTGAACTCTGAATCGGGTTGGTCTGAGCAACTGAAAGTGGGAGACAAAAACATCCCCTTATGCTTGTGAAAGAGGTTCTGACCCAGGCTGCTCAAACAACACCACTACCAAGTTTATCGTCTCTTTGGATTTGCTGGCAGGGAACTATTTGTTTAAGCAATTTCCATCCTACATCAGTTGAAGTGAATCGTATTTGTCGAGACCTGCTGCTTGGACTTGCCCGGTTTGCAGGGACTGCAGTGGCTTAGAGAACGCAAGGTGAACATCTCCACCAGCAGATTGGTGTCTTCTTCCACCGCCATCACTCTCTGCAGAATGATGGTTTTTAACACCCTCACTAGTAGCTGGTTGCCCACCCTGCTCACTTCTGGCTGACAACAGACAAGAGATGAGGACCTCTACCAGCACAGCTGAGGAGGCAACAGTCATTGCAGTGGGTCAGTAAGAAGCAGGAGCTGCAACGACCTGGTTGGATCCAACAGAGGATGTCCCATTATAATCTCAAAATCTTTGCATACTTACATATGGATCGATATTTACATATGGGTCATCAGAAATTTGACAGTTACCCAAAGAGGCCCAGTCCTTCAGACGAATTCTCCTCTTTGCCCATGTAACAGGTATAGCCCAAAGAGTGGGCGGTATAAACACGCTCATGCTGACTCAGTGATGTGCCTCAGTCATAACAGGAGAAACTTCCAGGGGTTTCCAGGCCCTGATTTGGCTGTAAAAATAATAATAAGGACACACAGCCAACAGTGATGGATATATTTACTGGGAGTGGGATTGTAATTATTCACTAAAACCATAAAATAGCCATCAGAAGTGAACAAGTCACAGACTTGTGCAAAACTTGGAAAACTGATTTAGAAGTGAAAAAGTCCTTACATCTTTGCTACAGCTCATGTTCAGCTTTAAGTCTCTGTGGTGGAAGGAGGACTGCAGTGTGTCAGAAAATCTGCAACTCTATAATGACTTCACTCACATCGTTCGTTTGTGTTTACTTCTACTGCCAATGTCTAATCCATTTTTCCTTAGGGGAAGGATTGGGATACTTTCCAGGCACCAAATAAATAAAACAAACTGCATTCTTCCTGAAATTAGGAACTTCTTTTATCACGTTCCCTCCTATTCATCTGCTTTCTGACGTACGTGGTCCAAGAGGATATGGGAGAATATCAGACTAAAGCTCTGTGATCTGCACTGGACGCCAGTCAGCTGCTGGGAGGAATCCAAGGTTTTAGAGCCAACCTATAAAGTCCTGAATGGTTTGGGACCTGGCAAACGTAGGGAGGTTACTTCTCTCCCTGGGCCATACCATCACATTCAAAGATATGGACGAGTAACAGTGAAGAGTCCTTTATTTTGGAAATAATTTTCCCTACTTCTGTAACTTTCCGAGCATGCTGTGAAGCCTGTTTTCCCCTCTCTCCATGTTAAATCAGTTGAGGAGAGTATGGATTTTTCTATTTACCAGCTATCCTTTATCCTTGCTCTCATATTTCCATTTATCAAGCAAATGGCCAAACTATTGAATAGGTACCCACAGATATATTTTAAAAATTAACTAATTAATTTAGTAAAATATTTTAAGTCCCTTCTTAATAGCTTTTCTGTGCCTTTAATAATTCTTGAGCCCTTTCTTGAGCCCGTTTTAGTACCTTTCTTAAGATGTGGTAACAGTAATACGTGTAATATTCCAAAGGAGGCTGTTACACTGACCTATATGTGTGTGTATATATGTATGTATATATTTTTCATATTCTCCATTCCATTCCATAAGCACTCTAGCAACTGCTTGGTTTGATTGTTTGTTTTTACTACAGCTGCAGTTTGACAGAGGTTTTCTTTGTGCTGTCCATAGTGATGCCCTCGTATCTTTCCTGGGCTGACAGAGGTAAACCAGAACCCTGTAAGATGTTTTCAAGTAGATTGCATATTCCTCCTGCACGTATTATCATTGAACTCCATTTGTTGTCATTTTGCCCATTCATCTAAATCCTTCTGAAAATCTTTATATTCTACTTGAGCTTGTCCAACTTGAATAACTTTGTCTCATTTGCATACTTTGCACTCGACTGCTCATTTCCTTCTCCAGAGCTGCATTAACTAACAGTGAAACTAGTAT
Source organism: Fulmarus glacialis (assembly GCF_000690835.1). Lineage (NCBI taxonomy): Eukaryota > Metazoa > Chordata > Aves > Procellariiformes > Procellariidae > Fulmarus > Fulmarus glacialis. Next base: position 56,423 of record NW_009217469.1, read on the forward strand.
AGCCTTTTTAGGCATTATACTTTTCCTGTTTTTCCCCAGAGTCAAAAATATCCAGTTCAGCGAACCAAGTAACATACATTCTGGTCCTCGCCCAGCCATGGGTAAAATAGTCCCAGAGAAGAGAGTACCACATTCCAGCTCTGAAGAACTATTCTCTCTGGTGAAGCTCTCCAGTGAAGGTCAGATGTGGTGACTGCACAGCAATGGCATGCCGATGTGCCCCCACAATATCCTTTCTGATAAACAGTTTAGAGACTTCCAGATTAAGGACAGATTTACTGGACAGATTTACTGGAAGGGATGAAAAACCTTTCTTTCCTTCCCATCAGTATGATGATGTGTACATTCTCACATCACCATGGTGTGTTGTGTACAATACTATCACTTTTGATCTGATTTTGATATTGAAGATACGCAGGGATAAGTCCACAACTGGTCTATTAATAGTTGTAGCTCCAGTGCCTGCAGTAATTAATTGAGGATCTCTCAGGACTAACTAGTGGTATTGCTTAGATAAAAAAGGGATGGTTTCGTCTCCTACCCATCAGCACTCCTTACTTCCACAATACAGAGGCTGTATAAAAGTACAACAAATTTGCCATGCACTTCTTAGAGATGGATAGTTTTCCTGGCTTTTCAGCCACCATGACATCTCAGCAACTAGCTTAGGAAAAAAGTTTTTAGGGTTTAGGTCACTGTCTTATATCCCGAGAGATTTCTGGACCTTTTTTAATGACCAAAAGTACGTACAAATACATTTTCAAACAATTTTTCACCTGAAAAAAAAAGGATCACCAGAACTAGTTGCTTTTGCTTGAAGTTCTTTAAATAACACCTTTCATTAATAGCAGCAATTTTCTGTCCTTTGGAAACTGTATCACCAAAAATACACAAACACCAATGCTTACTTAAATAACCGATAACTGTCACAAAATCCAATAATACACTAAAGTTTGGGAACTTGGAAACAATATCTTGACAAAACAAAACTTTATCACCGTGGAACATTAACAGTAGATTAGCTATTACCCTCTAACTCATGAGAACTTTGTAAAGCACCTCAAGGGAATGAATATATGCATTATGCTAAGGCTGTGCCTGGTAAGCCTGCTGAAGGAAAGATTCAAGTGAGAAGGGGCTTCAGATCCACTCATGCTCCTGTATGGTCCCAGCTTCAGTGACACAAGACATTTATGACAACCCTCAGTGCCTCCATTTTGTTTTTTTTAAATTGAATTTTCTGCGATTTGGTCTCTTTGTCAAATATGAAGCCTGTCTGCCTCTACCTGAGGCATGCTGTGAAGCCTTTCATTTTGGAAGTGACTGGGCAGTTGGGATATGGGTGCTTGGCCAGTGCATACCTAGACCTGTGCAAGACTGGAATGAACCTAAGTTAGCTTGAGTTCAGCAATCCCCCATCAGCCATGGCAGAGTGGCATGGTGACAGGGCCGTGCTGCTTCTGGCACACAGCTAGCACCTATGCGGACAAATGTTCTCAAAATCTTAAATTTCACTGAAAGTCATTTGGACTTCTCGAGTAGTCATGAAGGCTGACTTTAGCCTCCTGAAACTAAGATCAACAGAGGGAAGCAGTTTCCACCACAGGACGCTTTTACATTCTACAGAGGCAACGATGCTTCTCGGAGAGGCTGTGGCAGGCCAGTACCTCTGGCAATACTACCTGTAACGCGAGGCAAAGCTCAGCCTCGTGCCATGTCGAGTCATGTGAGCTACCCCAAATAAGACAATTCAGCACATCAAGTGACAGTATCAGCTCCTTGGTGAACTTTCTCAACAAACCCTCTACCACACGTGCATTATCATACCTAAGTACACCTAAAGTCATACCTATGTGAACATGCCTATTGTCTGTTCAGACACACGTAAACACCTGAGACAGATATGTGGTTTCCACGAGAAGCTCAGCAAACTGAGCTCAGTGTCCACAGCCTACAAGCTCCCTTAGGGCTCAGCACCCCTCTATAGACTAGGTGGAAAGGAACCACAATGACATAATTCAGAAGGAAAGAGAAAGAGGAAATCACTTCAGATTTGTGAAATGTGTCACCTGAGACTGATAAATATCTGTCTCCCTGCAATATTAGCTGTACAAAATTGATTTAGTGGGGAGAGTGGCATATTTAACTATATGTCATGGTGCTTGAATTGCGGCCACTGTTTTTCAGTAATATTCTTAGTCAAGGAGAAAAACTTGCTCGACAGCTGTCACTCATACTTCTCAGGAAGGGTTATGCTGTTGTCCTTACCCGGTGGAGCCACCGGCGAGCCATCCTGTGGTGCAGCCAGCGAAAGAACAGTCCAGAACAGCCCTTTTCAGTTCTTCTGCAGTTGCTAAGCGAGCACTCAGGTCAACACAAGCTTTCTCAGCTTCAGCTAAATCCAGACCCTGAGAGTTGTTCTTGGACTCAAGTGCAAACACTTTCCCTGCAGCACCAAGAAAGGACATGTCACTCATCATGGTATTGTATTCAATACATATTCAACAAAAATATTGCAAATTATCACCAAATAAAGTCTTCTTGCTTTTACTAAGTTCATTTTCATGTGCAACCTACTTCTTGGAATGAGTAATTTTATCAACACTATTCTAAATACCCTTGTCTTAGCTTTTCTTTTAGTTTTGTTCATCAACAGAAAAGCAAGTATGGCTATGGCCCTATTCATTCCCAGCCCATACGAGAAGCTTGTCTTGCCTCTACAGGTCTATGCTTAAGATCTGGAGAGAGAAAGCACGACAGTCTCTCATACGCACATATACAGTCAGAGTCAGAACATCTCCTGTAGGCTATAATGCTGGAATTCATTACTAAGCATACAACAGTTACATTTATAACAACTATATCTATAAAGTAAGCATAAATCTAAAAGACAGTATTGCAACTCACTCTTCCACATCAGAAATAGATTTATACTTATTCTTTAAAATCAAAACTATGTAATTCTATGGCAACTTGTGCTAAATGCTGCCGCAAAGCCACTTTGTTTTCACATCTTTCTGGAAAGACAGAGGGATTTTTTTTCTTAATGGAAGGCTTTTTTGAATGAGCATGAGAACATACTTAGCATAACAATTTCTTGTGTTATTTTTATTTTCAGTTCAGTTTATTTTACTTTAATTTATCTAACACTGTGAAAGCTGTAAGGGTGAAAGTTAGAGGTTTTGGCAACTGGGAACAGAGCAGTTGGGGTTTTGGCAATAAAGCTTGAGAAGTTACTGGGTTATGGAATAAACACATTATCTGGATGTCTCCAGAAAAAGAAATAAACAATGAGATAGTTTACAGTGCTGATGTTTAAATAGCCATAAGTAAGTGCCTTCTTTTTGAAGATAACATCCCTAAGAATACCTTCCAAATTTCAAAGGTACAGATTTAGGTTGCTTGCAGGTGCAGGAAGACAACTTTTAAGCACTGTTCATTCAGTAAATGCCTGGAAACATTTATGTCTTATTTCAAGAGTATATTAGTGGTTGTATGCATAGCTTCCAGCACATACCGAGTGTTCACCATGTAGCTAGCTTCACACTCACAGGATATATTGACCAATATCAGGAATCCCTCAGATGGATTCAGCCTGATTCTGTACCAAGAGCCACCCCCACTGCATATTATTTCAACAAATTGATAAATATCAATCTAATCCTAAATATATGGAACTGATACAGGGTACGTCTGTACCTAGCAGCTTTCTGTTCTCACCTGTGCACAGTTTAACCCACTGCAAGAATCACAGTCCTTATAGCAAAAAATGCAAAGTTTCTTTCAAGTAAATATGTCATTTGTGTTTACATTAGCTAGCAAGCACAGACGGGTCCTGATGCATATTCCTACTTTGGTGAGAATTCTACAAGCACACAGTAAGAAGCTGTCCTGACTTGGGCAGATAGCAAATTAAATAAGTGGGACATGCAGTGATGAGAAGGAAAAGGAATTCAGAGTACCTAGAGTGTTTTTCTCACGCACTTAACAGTAATTGACCAAGCAGTGCAACCCAGAAGCACAGATCAGTGTCCTAACCACTAGATTACATAGACTTTTGCTTCTCAACTATAATCAATACCACGAATTGTAATTAGAACAGGGGAGTTTACACAGAACAGTGGAAAAAGCAAGCCTCTACAATCTTGAGTACCAAAACCTCAGGATTCTTCCAAAATGCCCCAAATAATGCACACGACTCTAATGTAGGCTGTTGTTTCCAAAGCCATGAACAGATGTAGTGAAGTATGCATGGGGTAGGGAGAGAGATAACATAAGCAGAAGGATGATGGTTTTAAACAATGATTCCTAAGTTGCAGAACAACTTTCATTAGTAAAAGTAAGCAGTGATTAAGTGTAATGCTTTACTGAGGCTTTGTCCCAAATAAAAACTTGTCCACATTCTACATTTCACAATTTGGCTGTCAGGATTGAGATGCATCATCAAAGACATATAGGGCACGTTTGTGTAGCATCTGACTTACTTAAATCACAAATGTTAGTTTGACATGGCAGTAACCCTATTTTCCAACCATTACTATTTTAGTTAGAAGACTTAAAAAAAAGAAAACCATTAAGAATCAAGTTCCATCCAGATATAATTAGAAGAAATTAAGTTCATTATTTAGTCTTTTTACCAGCAAGCAACAATTATATCTTTAGAGGAGTTTAGCTAGCCAAGACTGAGGCTGAGACAGCTTTCCTTAACTACTGTTATGCATTTGTGAGTACTTAAGATAAATTAACTTTTTACTAGTGTTGTGGTTTAACCCGGCAGGCA
>NW_009217470.1:0-8921 GCF_000690835.1 Fulmarus glacialis
CCATCCAGCCAGTTTTTTACCCAGCGGAGTACACCTGTCCAAGCCATGAGTAGCCAGCCAGTTTCTTCAGGAGAATGCTGTGGAAAACAGTGCCAAAGGCTTTACTAAAGTCTAGGTAGACAATATCCACAGCCTTTCCCTCATCCACTAAGTGGGTCACCTTGTCATAGCAGGACATCCAGTTTGTCAAGCAGCGCCTGCCTTTCATAAATCCATGCTGACTGCACCTGATCATCTGGTTGTCCTGTACGTGCCACGTGATGGCATGCGTGATGGCACTCAAGATGATCTGCTCCATAACTTTCCCCGGCTCCAAGGTCAGACTGACAGGCCTGTAGCTCCTCGGATCCTCCTTCCAGCCCTTCTCATAGATGGGTGTCACATTTGCTAACCTCCAGTCAACTGGGACCTCACCGGTTAGCTAGGACTGCTGATAAATGATGGAGCGTGGCTTGGTGAGCACTTCTGCCAGCTCCCTTGGGTGGATCCCATCTGGCCCCATAGACCAGTGTGTGTCTAAGGTCACTAACCATTTCCCCTTGGATTATGGGGCCTTCATTCTGCTCCCCATCCCTGTCTTCGTGCTCAGGGGGCTGGGTACCTGGCCGCATCCAATAAAGGATAGACATTCTCTATCCTTAGCCCTCCTTTTGTTGCTAATATATTTATAGAAACATTTTTTATTGTCTTTCAGATTAAGTTCTAGCTGGGCTTTGGCCCTTCTAATCTATCCTTAGCCCTCCTTTTGTTGCTAATATATTTATAGAAACATTTTTTATTGTCTTTCAGATTAAGTTCTAGCTGGGCTTTGGCCCTTCTAATTTTCTCCCTGCATAACCTCATGACATCCTTGTAGCCCTCTTGAATCGCCTGCCTCTTCTTCCAAAGGTCATAAACTCTCTTTTTTTTCTGAGCTCCAGCCAAAGCTCTGTTCAGCCAGGCCGGTCTTCCTCCCTGCCGCCTCGTCTTTTAGCACATGGGCATGGCCTGCTCCTGCACATTTAAGATTGCCTTCTTGAAGAATGTCCAGCCTTCCTGGACTCCTTTGCCCTTCATATTAGAACAAACCAGGTGCAAACTACAAGTCAAAACTCCAAGGTTAGTTTACAGATCCAGAAAGAACTTAAGGTGGGCGCAAAACAGATGATCCACTTGGGAAAAAAAAATTCCAATGCATTAAGGGAAGAAATAACAAGAAAAAAATAATTGAGGTTCCTAAGGAAGCAAATGCCATCTGTAGTGCCACAGAAGTCAATTAGATAGTTTTCAGCTACAGTGACGGACCAATCTCCTGGGGTATAAGAAAAAAAAAAAATCTCATGGGGCATAGGCAAGAGCAGAGATATTGTTTTTGTTCCTTCTCTCTTTTTGGCATCTTTGTCCATGTTGAAAAAAATAAAAAATAAAACATGTTAGAAGAAAAAGCAATTAAAGTGTTTTTCAAGAGACAATAGCAGCATACAAAACGTTTCCCAGTGAGAAATATGATAAAGTAATTGAAACTTTTTATGCCATCACGTTAGAAAAATAACAAAAATGCAATAACAGAGCAGTGAAGAATGAGTTTCACCCAAAGAAATGCTGAACAGCGGGAGCTTTTCTGGATTATTTTAGTTGAGTGTACACATCCATGTCACACCATCACTTCTTACTTAAAAACAGCTGCAGAAGGCTCCTGCTGCGGCTGTTGCCGTTAGCTGAAGCTCTGATCTTCCTGTCTTGATACAAGTCATCAAGTCGCATTTCCTGCTGGAATTAAAGTGGCAGCCCCTAGGGACTATGCAGCTGCCCAATTTATATCAGAGAGAATCTGAAGCAAGCACCAGTATTTTTTCAAACTGCTTAATTTTTACTTATTTATTTTTTACAAACCCCAAATTCTATTACAAGTTTTCTCCCTTGTCACTCCCCACTTTCCAGGCAGTTGCATTTTGAAACAATTGAAAGAAAAGATAGACATTTCAAGGCCTGTGCACAAAAGCAAGAGGCAGGAAAAACATATGGGTGAACTCACTGGCATCAAACCAAATGGTGCCTATAGCATAAAACTGAACATAGAGATCATACAAAGAGCTTCAAGGATATTAGTTTTTACATGTTTAGTAGCTAAATGGTACGGATGGTATATGAATACTATGAAGGCTATTTATAAAACAAAAAAAGCTGCAGATCATGGCACAAAAGTATTTTGGGTCAAAGCAAAAAGAGGAGAGCAACAGGGAAACTGTCCTGGCCAAGTGCTCAAACCACTCGGTGCCAGGCAAGGACAGCTATGGGGTCATTGCTAAAGATGCTAGAAGCCAGAAATGCACACCACCATCCTTTTTGTTTTGTACTTCTACAGTGCTTAACACAGCAAGAACCAGGTTAATGAAGAGTGGTGCTAACAGCTATGATCGGTTATGATAAGTAAGAATTTGGAGACTATCATGTGGCATTCCATTAAAATAGTCGTCGTAGTTAAACACAGATATCCATAACTCAAAGAAAGTCATAAGTTACCAGATATTCAATGCTCCTTAACCATCAAGCAGGGTAAGAAACAGTCTCTCTTGTATGTAATTTTTTTTTTTTAAAAAGTCTGTCATAAAGAATATAAAAACCAAGGCAAAGTTGCTCTACTTCAAAACCAAGAATCACAGTACCCTACAAAAGTATTAATCTCTTTTTTTTTTTTTTCAAAGAATAATAAGCAAATCAAACTAGATTATGTTAAGTTGTGCATTAGAAGGGCTCTCAGCTAGGTTCCACTTCCAAAATTACTTGAGAGCACATTATAATTAGCAAAGGTATGTGACAGTTTTATACCCCTCTATGATGCATGATTAAAGCCAGGCAGCGCAGCTCCGCCGCAAGCTCTGCACGCCGTCAAAACAGATGTGACAAGAACTACAAGCTGCTCCCAGACAGATTGTGAGAAAGCATAGACAGATAACATTTTGGCCATCAAAGAGGTAAGACACAATCCAAAACTAATTAAACCTCAAAACCCCTCGGAGAGGTAAACTATGTTTTATATGAAGTTATATGAAGCATCTTGTGCTTGAGGCGCAGAGTTCCAGCCCAAGAACAAGGATGAGAACAAGCTCCTACCTTCCCCTCTGAAGTGCAACAGGGAGAAAAGTCTGCAGCTTAAAGATTAACAGCCTCAGCACAAGGATGTGGAGCACAAATGACTGGAGAAATCGCTGCTGTAATGCCGCTGCGATGGTCTGTGAAGCTCATTTTTCCCACGCGAGACAGATTCCTAATATCTGTCTGCAACAGAAAAATATGGAGTCCTGGCCCATTGTGAAAAGCCGAGTCTAAACTCCACACAAATTCTGCCTCTTATATTTGCACGACTTTGTCCGCTGAGCACTCAAAAACTCAATTAGAGTCTCAACTCCTTACCATTAACTGGGGACAAACTAGGTACAGTAGGGAAGCTGTGCATCAGCCAAGACCTATGCCTCTTGAAGTCAGGTTAGAAGAAACAAAGGCGTTGGAAATAAATGTGTAAGGAACAAGTTGAATTTTAGGCTTTAAAAACACACATTCATTTTGGAGAAATATTTCATGGCTGGTTTGTAAGCGTGAAACAAACAGTGGGGAAAGTTTGTTTCTGAGAAGTGTATCCAAGCCATCATTTTTATTCTCATTTATGTACAGATTTCAATGTTTAGACTACATCTTAATGCTTCTTCCTTCGTGACATCCCTCTGCATACAGCATCTTACCCTCTGTTTCCAGGTAGCCTCCCCCATTGCTTCCCCTGCAGAGCTTCAGATCCCACCTCCCCAACATCCCAGTGGCTCCAGGCAGTTTTCCTGATATACTCCTTCAGCCATTTCCACCACACTGCTCCTGCTGTGCTCTTTTCCCTATCTCCTCTGCAGAAAAGACTTTTCTTGTTATTCCCCTGCCCATGAGGTAGTCCCCTTCTACGGGAGGTGCTATAGAAAGGGTACAGCTGGTTTCTCCTTCAGGCACCTCATGCTTTCCCTAGCACAACAATTCGGGTGAGGTGTAAGTTCTCACAACTTCACTACGTGACTTCATACTCCTCCATTTCCTACAACACCTCTCGTACATGGACAGACACACAGCAACGGCTACGTAGGTATCTACCGATGCCGCATACGCACACTGACTAGGCTGCACAAAGCCACGGTTGGGTTACCAGCTCTTCCTTCTGCGATGACGTTACCGCCTTGCAGCTTTTGCACCTCAGAGTTAACCAAGGCTGTATTTACACAGGCACAAAGTGGGACCTACACGCAGTATGGAATAACTACACATTGTTGAGCTGCCAGGTGAGTCAAGTAACTGCACAAATGTATACGCGTGGGTACGTGTGTAAACTTCCCCAGACAGACAGACAACTTGCTGCTGCCTAACGACTCACTCATGATTCATCCCTGAATTTTCTTAGTTAAAACACTGAGAAACGGGAGGCAATTAGACAGTGAAACTGCTAAGCAGGTGCTCTTAGATCTGGAGAGCTGAGGAAATCCTCAGACTATTGAATTTATCAAATTTATCAAAGACAAATCTCCCACTGCTTCTACAAGACTGAGCTGATTAAGGTGGGCAAAACACTTAAACCACTACTTTCTGGTGTGAAGAAATAAACTTGCTGCATGTTTATAAGTAAGATTATATTGCTTTCTGGCTATTTTGATGAGGGAGGCATACACGATTGCAGTCCCTTTACAATCAAGCTTCTCATCACATCAGTTTCAGAGACAGTAAACGCAATGCAGCCACCTGGTTCAGGTCCTGATACCCACTTATGCTGAATGTCAACCCAGCAATGCAAGAGAACTTACTTAAATGGCAGCTATATATAAAAAAATAAACTATATAAATTCTGTTGAACATAATCAGTTAATTAGAAACACAGCTTTCAATGGAAGCACCTATGGTTATGCCTATGTGCCAGCCTAAGCCTCTACACAACAGGGGAACCTTAGGGAGTGGGATCGCTTAACACCTCTTCTAAGCAACTGCAAGTGTTGCCAAGCTGTCTTTGTCTCCACAATTATGCTTTGCTATTAACATGATTCACAGAAGAACAAACAAAACACACTGCAACAAGCCTTCATTATCACTGGAAGCAATTTAACTGTGTGAGTGGTGATCCTCTAAAGAATGATGTTCTACAGATGTCTCATTTTGGGAGGCTACTTTGGTGGACACTAACAAAGTATCTCTGGATGTCAAAACGTCGAGAAAACATGTCAAATCACTTTCCAACATCCTGCAACTGAACTGATTCCAATAATCCTCTTATTTCCAAGAAAATAACTACAATTGTCCCTCTGTAAAGCAATGGGATCTTCCATGCAATGAAGTGGCTGCAGAGCAGCAAGTTTTATTCTATGCAATACAGACAAAATGTTGAAAACATATGTGATGATTTAAAGACTTATTGTGATATCACTAATTTCACCAAATAGAGTGCAGAGCGTAACTGTAGGTGTGAATGTTCACTGTATGTGCTGGTGCTACAGTAGAGCATCAAACAGATTTGCACGGGATCTGAACAAAGAAGTTTGCTTAACAACGGGTCTGTAAAATCAAAAACCTACAACTCAACCCAGGGAGAGCTGGAATTCCCTTCCACTCGGAGAAGCATCTGGCCTGATTGCTGGAGGCTGCCGATCACTGTCATGTCATCACTCTAAAGCCGTGAAACATCCCCGCAACCGTGTTAATTAGCTCCCCTTGCAAAGCGCTTAAGCCGTAGAGCGAGGTTACTCACGTGATGTCTCTGCGCTGATAGCAACCTTGAAGAAGGCAGGCGATCAGGTCGCTGATAAACTCCACATCGTCCCTGTGAAGAGCAGCTTCCAGTTCCTAATGAGCAGAAAGGAGAGAAAAAAATTCCAACCATCAGACTAATTCCTTAGAATTTACTGCTGGCTGATCAGGACCAAAAAGATCCAAGGAGCCTCAAGTACGTGTACAACAGCAGAGCATACACTGGGTAAGCCGACCTTCCCCATCATTAAAAATACTGCTACTACTACCTCTTCATTGCAAGAGTTTATGGGAAGACCTTGAAAGGCTTTTACTGAATGTCACTCTCCAGCCGTAAGACTAATGGAAACAGAAAAATAGGGTTCAGTGAGGTTGAGATACTACAGCCTAATAAGAAACCCATGATTTCTCCCACGTTCAGCTGATGGGCAGGAAGCAACAGTTTCATTCTCCTGCTTTGCTTTCCACTCACTAAGGCTGGTGAGTTCATTTAAAAGATGTGCTCAGAAAGCGTGGCCCTAAAAGCCACTTACACAGAGAAATAGCAGTTTCAGATGCATAGCCAGAAATGGCTGAAAGCTAGCAAGCAAAGGCCTCAAAGAAAAGCAGGCATTTTGATTATTTAGCTTATTTCTCTTTGTTTTGTTTTTTTCTTTCCCTCCAGTAAGAGAGAAAGGATGGAGGGATGTCAGATCTCATGACCCAAAACCTCAACCCTTGATGGAGGGGTGGAGAGTATCATGGCTTATTTCAGCATGATGGAGTTGATGTAAAGGTGTGATGCAGGAACTGATCCACAAAAAAGATAAACTTCTGAATTTCACACATGTTGTGAGAAACATCTGTTTTTCACCTAGCAATTTCAAGCTTTGTTTTCAAAATACTACTAGGTTAACTACAGTTTTATTTATATGCCAGAAAATCATTCACAGTAAGAAAAATCCACTTCCTATAAGATTTATCATCAGCAGCATACAGCAGTTAACAAGATTTAAGATGGATAAATAACATAGGCATAAGAAGCTATTCTTTTTTGGTTTCAGAGTAAATAATGGATTGAATACAAATTCCTACTTGAATGTTACTCAACAGACTGTTACACAAATGGCTAAGCTAATGGCTACAGAATAAAGGTTAATGGCCAGAGAATAAAGGATAAACGTTTTGGCACTTACCCAATAAAGAAGAGAAAGTGCTTTTTTATTAGACCACAGTAACTGTGGTAATAAAATTATTGATAACAGATTGCACGTTAAATGCCAGTTGTAGTTTTTTATTGGAAATGTATTAATGGTGTATTTTCATTATCAACACCACTCTTATTTACCTCTTGCGCAATATCCAAAGTGCTTCACGAGCGGAAGCCTGACACGTGCCCCGCGAAGAATGTATTAAACGCATCTATTATACGTGGAAACTCGAGGCAAGGAAAGGGCGGCGGGCAGCCAAAGCCTGACATAGCGTCTCTGCTGCAGAGCTAGGAAAAGTCCCAAGAATCTTCTGGTCTCTAGATGACTACCCTGCTTAATGACAAGTTAATACAAAAACTGCAGTTGCTGCTTGCCATCCCTTGGAGAGAGTGATATTATTGTTGTATAAATAGTAATCACGCTATATAAATAGTAATTACTGAGTGAATTCACTTGGTAAGCGGCTAGTATTTTGGAGGTTTATTCTATTGGTAAATGAATTTAGTGGACATCTGACCTCTAACAAAACATACCTGAGAGGGAAAAGAAAAAAAATATGTGATGTGTTAAAACATCCCAGGTATGTCACCACAGTAAACTTGCAGCTTGTGAAAAATGACATGTTAGGAATAAAGGGGTGTGTGTGTGTGTGTAAGTCTCCAGGATATTCCCCCCCATTCAGCCTCTCCCTTATCCACATACACTCGTGCACTAAAGGTGTCAGTCAGCAGCCTGCCTCTGCTAGGATGCGACAGCCTTTTGTATGAAGGAACATTTAAATTGCTTCCCGTGAGCCTTTTCAGCCTGCTGTTTGACTAACACTCCTTAAGCAGTGGCCACAACCGGCTCAGATAGCCCCTATCTCCAGCCATTGTTTTCCAGGCCCAGGAGTGACCTTTACATTTCCAGAGCCGACGGGTCACCCCGGGGACCTGGGGGACATTCCTCGGGCACTGAGCAAGGTGCTGTCTCCTGGGCAGGGACCCACTGGTCTTCCCCAAAACACCTGGCCGGGGAGTTTCCCCCCTCTCTTGCTGCCTCCTCTCTCCCAGATGGCTGCTCCTCGTCCCCGCCTTCATGGCGGGTGCAGAGCAGATTTGGGAACCCAACTTGGCTGCAGACGGAACTTGCCGCCATTTCCTATAGGCAGTGGGCATGCAGACCCACACGGGGCTGGGTGCAGAGTCCCAGCACCACCATGGGTTACGGGGCTCTGGCATAAGTCAGGATTAACAAGCGCACACATAGCACGGGGCTAACGAAGATCTGTCGTTAGCAGGCGTGAGGCTGTTGGTGCCTCTGCAGAAAGGCGCTTGCACCGCGCTCCCTAATGCCACGGGTGCTGCCTGTAGCCCACTCTGGTCCTCTTGTTCCTACCGACAGTCGCACCCAGTGCCAGCAGGTCATAGTACAGGCACAGTCCAAGCATTTCCATGATTATTTGTCTTGGAAAAAGATACTGACATTTTCCTCTAAAGTTTTTGTCTACTTTTTTTCTGTCACTGTTTGCAACAGGGCAAGAGCAGTGTGAGGTGCTTTACTTTCCCAGGGATGGGTCCATTGGCCCTGTTTAACCATGTCACAATTTTCTATCCCACTGGGTTCTCCAGCTTTCTGCCCTAAAACACCTAAATCCTGGACTTTTCCCATACGCCCAGGGTGCTGTGGGAATGCTGGGGACCAGGAGGATGCGATGCAAATCTTAACATCTCAGGACCGTGAATGAAGAGTTAGGATCCCCTTGGGTTTTCACCTAATGCTTCAGCCCAGATTTAGCAGGAGGAGGAATAAACCTTGTTTTTCCAGCCCTCCCCTCCAACAACAGACAGCCAGCAAAGCAGCAGGGTGCTCAAGCGGCGCATCTGAGCAGAGGCCGAAGCGACCCGAGGGACTCCCAGGAGAAAGAGGCCACCAAAAACCCCCTGGGTCCTGAGGGCAAACCCTGCCCGGGGCTCACGTCCCCGCGCTCCTCCGGCCTGGCCAGGT
>NW_009217470.1:8983-9337 GCF_000690835.1 Fulmarus glacialis
CTCTAACCCTTTTTCCCCTTTTCTCTTTGAGCACTGAGCTGTGAGCGCAGAAATCTGAACCTTGCCAAAACGCTTTGGGGACGGCACAGAAAGGAAACAGAAGAGGCAGCAAATCAGCGGAGGAAGGGGGGGGACGCATCTCCTCCTCCTCCTCCTCCTCTAGCTGGAGAGAGCAACAGACAGGAGAAAAGCAGGATTCTCCCCCTCTCCAGCTGGCGTCACACCTCATTAGGGAAAAGCCTGTTTAACGTCTCTCCCTCCCCCCAGCCCGGGACTAAATCCCCCCTGAGTCAGGCAAGGGCTGTCGGGAAGAGGCAGCCGCCGGGGCAAGGGGGACCACCTCGCCCGGGGGGG
>NW_009217470.1:9623-15971 GCF_000690835.1 Fulmarus glacialis
CCTGCCCCACGCCTGCCTGCCCCATGCCAGGCACTCTGGCAGGTACGGTTAACCCCTCCGGTGTGCTGCTGGCCAAGGTTTGAGCGCGAAACGAACACTGCCCCCCCCGAGCTGCTGTAAAGATGTATTAAATCCTGCTATTACCTGCGTTTTGTTGCAATTGCTACTTCGTCTGCTCTTGACAGCACGCAAGTGCTGTGGCCTCTGCACGCGTGGTGACCCAAACCCCACGCTGCCTGAAGTACATTCCTTTTTGGTATCTGCCCAGACTTTTGAGAGGAAAGACAGTCGACTTCCCGGGTAAAAGTAAATGAATGAGTCCACAAATGTGACAGCAGTGACACCAGTCACCAACACCCATGCAGAGGTGACGGCGGGGCTGCTGCGTGTGCTGGCTTTTTGAACTATGGAAAGCAGCCGGTCAGACTCCAGCTCCTAGCAAGCTGTCCGCTTGGAGGGTGGTGTCGCAAAGTTTGGGGCCCTTGTTTCAGAAGAAGGCTCCTCCAAAGCTGCAGGGAAGCCCAGCACGTGTGAGAGCCTGGCGTGAGCAGGCTGGGTGTTGAGGTACAGGACTGCAGTTCAAAGGCCTCCTCTGTGCTGGAGCTGAATCATCTATTACCGAATCTGATGGACATAACCAGTTTAAGCACAGCTAAGCCTTGTCAAAGTTAGCCATCAGTTTAAAAACCCCAATCCCCTCAGCTCTATTTCCATACCACTGCTGTTATCAGCTTTCCATTGCAATGCTCCCAAGTGACTCAACAGGCTTTTGCAGAGGCTTTAGGAGATCACCGAAAGCTACCAGTGGGGTGTGCTGAGCCAGCCCCAAACCATGCACTGAAATTTCAATGCCGTCACTGAATTGAGTCAGGATGTTCTTTTCACCTCACAGATAATTAATGACAACAGGTACCTGGGCAAGAGCTAGGCAAATTCATACAAAAGAGTACAGTTACCAGGATTGGGCGGGAAGATGGGAAGTCAACTCCGGGTCTGAAATGCTTCCAACAAGCATCATTTACCCCTGCATTGCCTGGAGCCAGTGTGCGTGCTTCACATCTCTGGCTAGGAGCTCCTGCCATCGTCCCTGCCAAAAAGCCAGCCGTCCCCTGGCTGCAAGGAGAACGCAGGAACTCGGTGAGGGACCACCGCTCACCCCAACGTGTCCCAGAGAGGAAAGTGCAGCACCCTTCTCTGAACCACAGAGCACACTCAGCTGATTGACCCAAAGCAGCACCACAAGGTCAATGCAATGAAAAGCTGAACGTGGTCCCAC
Source organism: Fulmarus glacialis (assembly GCF_000690835.1). Classification (NCBI taxonomy): domain Eukaryota; kingdom Metazoa; phylum Chordata; class Aves; order Procellariiformes; family Procellariidae; genus Fulmarus; species Fulmarus glacialis. The sequence continues at coordinate 10,900 of NW_009217470.1, forward strand.
AGCTGAGGTGACAGGATCCAGCTACACCACGGGCTGGTTGCTCTGCCAAACCCCACTCTCAGCTTGTCGGTCTGTCGGTGCGCTCAGCCCCTAGGACGTGCTCAGCGCACCTGCAAAAACCATGCCCCCGCCCAGCACCCAGAGTGCCTTCTGCAGCCCAGTGCCATGCTCTCTCAGCTTGCGATTGCTGCCATCGTATGGAAATAGTTTTCAAAATATGAAACCTACAGAGACTGCCTCACTTGGCATGACAAGCTGTGAGGGCATTGCAGGGAATTAGGGGTATTCCTAGAGCCACGATTCCCCAGAAGCGCAAAGAGCAGTGCGTTTAGATGGCTGCCATAAAGTCAGAAAGAAGTTGTGGTTTCAGATCCTGATCGAGTCTCCCAGCCACGTTATCTTAATTTTAGTGGCTAGTTGGAGACATCACCCATTACCTAAATCTACAGCCGGATGCATCTCTCCCAGCTTCCCCACTGTCCTGCAGGACCCTGCACCCTCTCTATAAGATGCTCCAGGGCTTTACAGCTTCCTGAGCCAAAAGGCCGCCCATCTTCTCCGCTCTGCCTTTGGATTGCAGGGAGAGCGGATGCTGAATGCCCTCCTCCCTGTGCTCCTGACTGCAGGGACCAAGTCAGCAGCTCTCCTCAAGGAAACATCATCATCTTCACCTCACCCCCTGGGGAGCCAAGCAGGCCTTCTACAGTAGCTTCGGGGGCACAAGTGAAGAGGTTTAGTGACACTCAGCACCACAGCAGTCCCAGCTCTTACCTGAGCCGCCAAACTGGTGTGTGTGAGAGCAAGGGATGAGCAAACATCTGAGGGAGGAGAAAAGCTACCCTGTCAGAAGGGGACTCTCATTTGGGGAGGGGGAAAAAGCAGGAGCAGCAAAGGTCTTCTCTTTTCCCGTTTCTTCAGGTCCTCCCTTAATATCTGTCAGTGCCTTCTGAGATCTCTACTTCCCTTGACTTTCTGTGAGCAGACTTTGAAGGCTATTTCAAGCATGTTGTAAATAGGGGCATAATGATACTCCAGGGCTAAGCAGAGGTGTGAGATGACAGCTTTGTATGAGGGGGAGAGTTATAAACAGAAAGCCAGGGAGAATTTGTCGTATTGCCTCCACATTACGGCTGTTTGCAAAGAACAAATCCCACATGCTCCCCCTAAGTGCCGGCAGCGCGCCAGGTAACCTCAGCCGTCCTCTCCTCCAGCAGCTCCCTTCAGCTATGAAAGGGGATGCACAAACGTTGAATTCTACTCAGTTCAACCCAAGTAGGTTTGAAAATGCAAACCCCTTCCAATGCCGATGGACATTTTTTGGTCAGGTTAGAATTTTCTAGGCTTGGTTTATAGGTATATTCCTGTTTTGTCCTCCTTTAGCCTCTCTATCAGGATGCTTAAAAATCTGAGACCACCGTGGTATCTATCTACCACCTATCCCACTGGCCAGAATGGTTGTGGCTTCTTGTTCTCCATCCATGTTAACCTGCTGCCTGATCTCTCCTTTGGGACAGGGACCCTCCCCTGTTTGCACAGTACACCACTGCTTGGTCTCCAGCTGGAATTTTTCACTGCTCTGTAATACAAACAAAATATGAGCAGCTTACACTGGGTGGCTAAACTGAACTGAAAAGAGATTTCAGACTGATCAGTCCAGTCTCCCTCATGCCCCATAGCAGCATATCGGTGCTAATAAAGCTTTCCTCTCCTCCTAGCTCATCTTGACTGCAGTGCAAGCGATTTGGGACAAGAACTACATTCATTATGAATTTTATGAATTATCAGCACTTAAAAGATGTAAAACTGCTTCTCGTTCCATTTCTTCCCCCTGCAAAGTACCTTTTGAGATGGATGGGGTACACCTGAATCTCTGAAGTAACAAGCGATTAGTTTCTGTTTAATAGTTAGACATTAGTATTTTATGCCTCTAGAGCAGCTTTCATCCTAGAGCATCAAAGCATTTAAAGAACATTCAGTAAAGCTTTGCAGCACCTGTGAAGGAAGGGGAGGCACACACCCACATGCAGAGCAATTTTACAGATGGAGAAACTAACACAAGCCCCAGCATCCCTACGAGGGGCACGCCTCACTCAGTGGCAAGGCTGAGAGAAGCCATAAGGCTTGACATTCGATGCCACTGCCATCATCTTTCTTTTTCAGCAGTTTTATTAGCAGCCAAAGCATTTGGAGATCGTGCTATTTCCCTCCAAAGGATCATTTCTCCCTTTCAAAATAATCCCCTCTTCCTTCAGAGCAGATAATCTACACCATTTACCATAAGCCAGTTATGCTGGCTGAGGGGCAAGCATCGCTCTGGGCACTGAGCTGGCTTTACATGGGAGAGAGACAGAAATTTCAGGCTCAGCAGAACCGATGGTCTCCAGCCTGTGGTTTGCAGACCTCTTGTAGACCCCGTGGAAGACTTCCAAGAAGCCAGCGAAGGGCAATTAAGAAAAGCAAGCTTAACACCAGTCTGCTTAAATTTCTAATCAGGGGCCTTTACGGGAAAAGTACTGGGGTTGCACCCTTAAAAAAACCCAAACCAAAACACCCCCACAAAGTGGCTGACCACTATTGCCCAAGCCACAAGTTCAACTCCTCTAGCTGAAAATAATCTCCAAACACAACAGTATGAGAGGAAACCCAGTCTGCTTGAATTGCATCCTGTTGGCCTCGCCCTCAGAAAGATATCATTTATTATCACCTGGAAAGGATTTCTCCCAGTAGTGCTGCTTGTATGGAATATTAGATATATTCAGATCGTTAAACTACTTGTAGATTGTGCTGGTTTAGGCTTTTGCGGTTTTTTGCTGGGAAGACAGGCTCAGGAAAGTGGTGAGCATACAGCTAGAGGTTGGGACCATTCTGAAGTTAACCCATAATACCATATAGATTATATACTGTTAAGCTCTCACAGTCCCATGTCCGTAGCATCTTTCTGGTAAAACCAGACCAAAACAACTCCAAACTCCCTCTCTCCACAAATGCTGGACTTAGCATTCCCATTTACGGGCTAAGTACTACCAGCAGCTAAAGACTAAAAAATTTAGCAACTGTTTTACATAGCGCCTTAGGTGAGCACAATCACGTTGGTGGGGAACAGCATCAGCACGGCTCTACCTGTTCTTGACGTTGTTTCTGGAAACAACATCACCAGGTTAGCTATGGTCCCTCCCCAGACGATTCAGCTGCACGATAAATAAAGAACAGCTGATCCTGCCGTGTCACCATCTCCTGCGGTAAGAGGCTTCCTGGGTACCTAGTGGGAGTTCTGCTAAGCTTTTAAGCCCATTGGCAACGTGGGGAACAGTCTGTAGCTCCAAAGCCAAGAGGCTCGAAGTAATAATCCGATTTCAAAGCTCCTCCTCCTCTCCAGCCAAAGGCAGCAAGGGAGGATGAGATCAGACTGTAGATGCTCTTCATTTTAGGTCTGGCCATTGCGCTCATCTGCTCAGCATGAGCACAGGGAAGGGAAAGGATGAGCGCCAAAATCTGGAATGGATTGCTTGGCAAAAGCTTCTGCAAACACTTCAAGACTTATTGGGAAAATAATTTTTTAAAGGGGATTTTTGCCGCTCTTGATATTACAGACTGGCCCATCTAAGCCAACCTCCACTTTTCTAGTTCACGCACTGGCCAAAATTCCTGGGGGATTTACTCCCTGCCATCAAGCACTGCTGATGCAACATGGCATGCAAGCTGTGCAGCTGGTTTGCACTCGCGCCACGAAACTTCTCCTGTAACAGCAACGAGTGGTGCTCCGGCATTAACGTCACTCTCCCCCTCCAGGACGTTATTAGCTGCCAGTTGATAAGCAAGCCATGAAAATACTATCTTCATGGGCGTCAGATCACCCCTTAAGGGCTCAGGTGATTGCCTTACTTCCCTTCTGCCCCCCAAACAAAAATGATGACCTGGCTTTTGAATGGGGGAAGAAAGGTCCCCGCTCACCCTTGCCTGAAAAAGCAGGATGAAACGGTAAAATATATTAAGATAAAAAAAGGCTCTAAAGCCTTGCTTTTTCCTTTTAACCTGATCTCCACAGCCAGCCATTCTTCTGCTTCCCCTCTGGATGCTGCGCAGAGCGCAGCCCACAGCGTATCCACCACAAACAAACCCTGGCTGGCAGCTCAGTAGGGAGATCGGCCTTAAAGTGCTATTGGCATTAAAAACTCTTCCTCCTCACTCCGGGTCAGACAAAAGAAAAGCCGCTGAGAGAGCCTGCAGCCACACACAGGTACCGCACGGGTTTCTACCACTGCGCATGGCCAAGATGAATGGTGGGTGAATTCCACCACGGTGCCATGCTGAAATCCAAGTTCCAGCATTTTTTCTATTAATTTGGCAAAGAAGGATTTGCAAGAGTATGGAATAGCTGCCTACCGGAATCAATCCTGATGATGCAGCCAGCCAGCCAGCCAGATGCATGAACTGCCTATTTGCAACAAGCTTAGTCTCAAGCCTAAGAATAAGTTTTAAAAACACACATCTATTCCACAGCACAACAGTTTGTGGAACCATAACTAATAGGTCTCTTTCATACTCTTAGATAACTGTCTGCACTACTCTGGATAGCCAAAAGCGTCACCTTGCTTATCTATCAGACTCTCTGAGCTTGTTCCAAGCTTATACAGTCCAGACATACTTCAGTACAAAAATTAATGGCTTTTATACAATTTTTTTTTTATTATTATAAGAAACATAGATGCTACTACCCTAACGAGAGATATACGTGCTAAGGGATAGGCTTGTCATAGGAAATGGTGTTTCAAGCCTGTTGAATATTGTAATGCGAGTCACAGTTCCTTACAGAGCTCTGGCTTCATAACGCATGTCACCGCAGGATCCAATGTCAAAGTAAATACGAGAAGCTACCTCTTCCAGTACTCACTCTCTACCTTCAGCCCTGTCCAAAAAATCTGTGTTTCATTGGATATGTGGAAAAGCCCCCCAGAGCTTTTAACGCCTGGTCAGGGCTCAGAGCCTCTGCCACCAGTGACAGCTACCTAGCACGCCTTTCCCGGCCAGCCTCCTGGCTCCAACGGGAATCCCACACTTCCTCAGCTGTCCTG
>NW_009217470.1:16002-32632 GCF_000690835.1 Fulmarus glacialis
AGACCTGCCCTGCTCCGCTGAGCCGTCATTTTCCACAGGGTGCTAGTGAAAACCCAAACAGGACCCAACAGGGTTGCCTGGTGACCGAGGAGGCTGCTCTCGGGGCTGGGAGCAGCCGGGAGATGAGCTGGGAGCCCCACGGGAATTCCCGTCTCCTCCCTGCGGCTGGGGAAAGGCAGAAGGGTCTGCTCAGAAAAACAAAGCAAAAGCTGGCAGTCCCAGGGTTTTTAGGCTGTTGAGTAAAGCGTAAAATCGCAGGAGCTGCTTCTTGCGACGTACTGCGAGTAACTCGACATTCGCACAAGTGTCACTGGTGCAACTGTCCTGACTAAGGCCCCTCGGCCAGAGGTGGCCATGAACCTCTGCCGGCATCTGGAAGGAGCTCGGCTCACATGTGTGTTTGCCAAGGGAAATGATATGGAGCCCTTCGTGTGCTTAGGAGGCGGACGCTCTGTGTTTTATTCCACATCTGGCAATGCTGCTCCATAAAAAAGGTGATGGAGTGCTTGTAGCTCTCCTTCCAGAGCACGGGATGAATATCTTCTTCAACACATACGCCATGCAGGAAGGCTTCTCTAGCTTAATTTAATGTCGTCTTTATAGCCAATAAATGTGCAGATTGCTACAAACACTTGGCTATTTACACAACAATAGTTATACCTGCCAGAAATGGCAAATTATTATTAATGTTAATTATTATTATTATGATGTTCATAAATGTTAATGCTAACTACACTCTTAAAACACATATTATAAACAGCACCGTAATTTGAGCGAAGGGCAGTAAACTATTGCCCAGACACAGAGGAAACCAGGTCTACTGCTGTAACACTTATTCTACAGACATTATTTGGAGTACCTTTTTCTCCTAAACTCCTTCTTCCCATCCAGAATAAGGAAAAAAGAAAAAAACAGATTTGTTTAATTGCATTTTAAAAAATGAAACAAAGGTCTGTTACATCTTGTAAACTGGAATAGCCAGCTTTGTTTCTGCAATTCAATGCAGAAGTGATGACACTGGATTATCCAAAGATCCGCACAAAACGTTTCGATTGGATGAAATAGCTGATCTGCCTGAAGTGGGGAAAAAAAAAAATACGGTAACAGATAATTATATAACCAGCTTGTAAAAGTGTTATTAGTAGAGCATGGGATCAGGAAAGCCCTGGCTTTTATTCTCACTTCATGCATTCAGTGATGAGAGCTAAATCTCTGTCTGCCTCTCTCTCCTCGCCCCCCCCAAAGTTAGATAATCTTTAGCCAACCCTGTAAAACACTTGCAATCTTTGAGTAAAAGCAAGGCTGAAGTTAATGTACTGCTACTTCTCTAACATTCAGACGCTGTGTTCTACCTTGATAACAGAAGAAAACTGGAAAAAAATTTCCTCTGCCATTCAGATAAGGTAGCTCGAGGACTCAGGGGTAAACTCTAAAGTTCAACATTTTAGTTTGAAAGGACATTTCCAGTCACCGGCTACTGGAATTCAGATCTTCAGATCTTGGCTAAGTGATAAAATGCAATAAAAAAAAGCTTTGCCAGAAAGTATCTCTTTCTTTCAAGGAAGGAATGGGAACATTAGCCATTCCGTACATTAACTAAGCATAGCAAAAAAACACACGTGGACCTTGTTCTCAGTTATCCACAACTGGATGTCTCTGGAAATCTTTCCTGAGGAGTACAGTTTTGCTCCTCCTTTCTCAGGAGCAACAGAGGTGAATCCAAGCAGGAGAAAAATTAAACTGGTGGCAATGGACCTTGAAGGTCTGACAGTGACCTGCAGCACTGAGGTCTTCGAAACCGCTTTCATTTGCCAGAACATAAATTAGATTCCTCACTAGGTACAGCACTGGGGTTAATGGGAGCTTTCAAAGCCTTCTTTGAACATACAGATTACCCTTTTCAAAAAAGACTAATCTTGTGGTTTAAAGTACAGTCCTGGGAGCCAGGATACCTATTCCCAACTCTGTCAGGGTGGGTGACTTCAGGCAGCCCACTTGACTATTCTCCGCTCGTTTTCAATACGCACAACATAGAGGCAAAAATACCTAAAACTCCCATGAAGCCTAATATTTGTAAGACAATGAGAACCAGCTTAACTATTCACAGATCCCTCAAAGCAGAAGAGGATGGCAGGCCCTTTTCTATGCAGGTTTGCTCAAACCTCTCCAAACAGTAAGTCCCACAGATAGCAGCAAGGACATCTGCACCAGGCACTTCACACAGGCAAGAATCCTAAATTACAACATTACCAATTACATTTTTTCAGCAGTGAAGGAAATGTCTCATCCTGTCTGGCATTTCTGTCCAAAGCAGGTGCTCAAAAGGAGCAAAACTGAGGAACTAAAAAAAATTTCTAGTTTAGGGAAAGCCATGCTGACTTGGCAACTCTCAAAGAGCAGCCTTCCTCTACAGGATCTGATTTCACTGCAAGAATGTTAAAAACAACTTAAAGACAACAAAGTAAATTCAATTAAAAAAAAAAAAAATCAAGCATTTCAAAGGTAAAATACAGAAAACTACCAAAAGTGTGAGATGACACAGAACGTTCAGCACTGGGAACAACATTCACTACTTTCTTTCCAAGAACAAATTCATCCTAGACATCTCCACTGCGAAAACCAATACTGGCTTAGAGTCTCCTCTCAGAAGGTGCATGCCATTCCTCCCAAACTGTATGTAACTCATAGTTACATATTCTTCACATTTTAGTTTCCATATATTAGTGTCCTTCAAACTTTTAAATAAAACAAGGGAGTCTAAGTCATTCATAAACCAGCTCCAAATAAGTACTGTGACGTATCTTTGGGTTTTTTGGTGGGGTTTTTTGTTTGTTTATTTGTTTTTGGGGGTTTTTTTTGTGTGTTTTTTCCAAAAACTGAAATGTACACTGAAATATGACAGAGTGTCCATCAAACATTTGGGTATAAAATAATCCCATGATTTCCAAATCTCCTTAAAAGAGGGCAGGCATTTTACTTGTGCTATGCACTACAACATTCCAAAGACTCACATCTTTCAAGACTGACCACAGCTGTTTTCTGCACACCCCAATATTTTGATCGATGCGTTCGTATGCTGCTACTGTTTGAAACACCTGCTCGCCCATGAGCGCAGGTGACTCCGACCTGGTCACTCCCGGAGGACTCCATTCCACCGTGTTGATGGGTGATAACATCTCCTGTGACTCAGCCTCACCAGTAAAGCTTTAGCAAGAGGAGCTCCAAAGACTGTTTCCCAACTCATTCCCTTCTAGCACGCAGAAATCGCAGGAAGTCATTTTAACTCAATAACCTCCATGTCACTTCCACCCAGTTGAAACAGAAGAAGCAGCAGCAAACAAAAAAAATCACATCCTACTCCGCAGAACTACAAAATTTGCTCCTTCCAGGGTTTCTCACACAGAAGAAAGTTATCCGACCACAACAACGTAATGTCACTTCCTTTTCCTTCGCAATAAATTTTGGTGTTGAAAAAAATTCCACCTATGCATTTACTGTGGGCAGCCTCAGTCAACACAGGAGCACATCCACAGCCAGCAATCAAGGAACAGCATTCAGGACTACCTCTGTATTGATTTCTAGCTGGGGTGCAAAGTTAGGAATTCGCTTTTTCCCCCGCCATCTGCCCATTGATCTGAGAAGGAAGAAAAAAAATGCAAAAATGCCCAGGCTCACTTTCGTATAAACTGAGGTATCGTAATTATTTTTCAAATAAAAAGCAAATGATTATATTTTCCTGACCTCACTTGCGAAAGAGCTAGAGCAGTTTGATCCATTGCTATTCATTCCTTCAAACAGACGTCCAACCTTTCAGTCACTCTGTGCTTATTGGCTATATAGAAGGTAAAGCAGCGAGGAGCACTAAAGGATTAATTCTCACAATAGCGGGAAGCAGGAGTCCCGGCTTTTGCGGGGGTGAGTGGGGGAGAAGGGAGAAGGATGAGCATGTAGGCTGCATCCCTGGTCTTTGGACTTCCTTGCTGTGATTTCATCTTCTGTCTAAAGCTATCTTAAAAGGGAGCTACCACGGAAAGGGTGCCCCGATGACTTAAATGTAAAAAGTGTTACGGGAATTTTGTTTTAAACCTGCAAAGACTGCGAGAAGGGGTTATACATGAGAAAAATGCGAGGCATGGCTCAGCAGGGAAGGGAATAGCTAAGGCACAAACAGTTCGTACTCTGTTGGGAGTCACGCAGTAGCTGAATAGATTTATGATTCAGATGTTTTAGTGTTGGTTATCAGCGATTAGCTCAAACTCTTAGAAAAACAGAGAAAGAAAGATTAAGCTTTTGTCTGCCCCAGCCCTCATCCTTCCTTTGCCTGGCAGCCGGGGTTACTGATTGTTTCTGCCCCTTTTTTAACATCAGAATGGCTCCAAGCTACACTCGCTACAGAAGCGGATCACACTGCCAATATAATCATAAACATTAAACAGCTAATCATTTAAGTGCAACATCATTTATTCAGGTACAGCCTATGCAAGTATATTTGTAAGATCTGGTTACACGGGAACTTTTAAGTGTGGCATTTTTCCAACCACAGAGATCATTTGGGACACAGAAAGGGCTCACAAAAAGGGACCGCTTTTGTTAACTTTATCTTCAACCTCTGTATAAGCCCAGTAACATATACACAAGGGGACTTCATGCATCTTTATGGCCACAACAACCATGTGGGCTTCTCACAGATAAGCTAAGTGACTTGCCCAAGATCACACAGGAAGCCAAATGCAGAGCACTAAACCCGAGCTTAACAACTCTCAGACCAGACCTCTGACCATTAATCCATTTCTAATTTAGTTTAATTGAACTTAATGCTCAGCTAACAGATTTATTCCAACCCACTATTACATGGTGTGGAGCTATACATTAGAGGAAGAGATTCTGACTTTTCTGTGAATCACATCTTTACATGTAAATGTATTGAATGCAACCTTATGGACAGAGTCATCCTCAGCACCTCTACAACCGGGGGACCTGAAATGCTGCCGACCTTCAAAACCACACTGCAGCTAAACTCTGTCGTGGAGGACATGGGAAGGAGGACACGGGAAGGAGGACACTGATCCTGCCTCACTGCATCCGCAGAATTATGTATATCCCCAGCTCAGACCAAGGTCCGAAGTCTGTATCGGAGCACCTGAACACAACACCCCATTTTTCAAATGCTCGGAGACCATAACAACCCCTTTTTGTTGAAACTGTAAGGGGCTCTTACACTTTTAGGGGAAAGAGAGGGAATCAGGGTAATTTAATAATCTGTAACGGTGATATAGCAACTATAGGTTATACTGCTATAAAAATACAGAGTTCCCCCATATTACCTTGGTTGTGGTTAAAACACACAGCAATACTAGGACTTGCACAGGAAGGCACCCGATGGCAGATTCCTCTCTTACAGATCCAGCCAGGACCACTCATCCAGGACAACTCTGGACAAATGCTTTCGTGCTGACCCAGCGCACAGCGTAAGCAGCAAACACGACGCGCTTGGTACGTCTCCAACCTCGCGCGTGCGTGTTCACCGCTCACAGAGTCCGTCTGTGCACAATCCAATGCATCTGGAAGGCAAACAGGCTGTACATCTGCACATCAGCGGTGCAGCAGGTCCGACACAGAGAAGGAACATTGGGCTTATTATGCAGAAGTTACACAGATTATTTGAGTGATTTCTATCCAAAAGCTCCCAGACAGGAACAGAGGAGGCCCCAGACTTCCCTGGACTGCTTCTTACAAACTTGCAATGCTGCTTTCCTTGAGATGCTGCGCACGGTGTGAGCAGATTAAGCTCTGTTAACGTAAGACACTTTTAAACAGTGCAAACTAGAACTAAACTTGGAGTTAACCGGACTGGTGTAAAATTATACCTTAATGCACACAGAAACCAGATTAGAAGACAGATGGTGAAGAGGAAAGGAGAAAAAAGAAGAGTGGATTGGATATACATATGTGGATTTACATTCTGTGAGCTTGGCACAAATCTCAGAGGCAGTTTTTTATTTCCAGCATAATAGAAAGTTGCCTGACAGTGCTGGTACACTAGATAAGGAGAAAAAAGAGCAGATGCTTTTGAAGGGCTTTGTAGTATGAATCTTCGGCAGGAATTTAGAGATCAAGGTGGGTAGGACCACTGGAGGAAGGAAGCTCTTTCAGATATGGTGGAAGCATACAAAGGGAGAAGCAAAAGGAAAAAGGAAATTCTGGTGAAGCAAGAGTAACTGTCAGGGTCCAGATCATAAGCAAAAATGCAAGGGAAATGCTCAGCAGAGATGCAGTTTGGGCAGCAGCATGCAGAACCCTGAAAGTAGAAGCAATATAGTGGAAGGTGTCAAAAATAAATTAATAATAGCAGGCATGCAGAGGAAAGGAATGTAAATCAGCATTATACCTTTGTATAAATGCAGAATGTATCTACACCTTGAACACTACATGCGGTTCTGGTCCCCACATTTGGGAAAAAAAAAAAGACAGAAAAACTGAAAAGCTAGAGCAGGGCAACAACAGTGATCAAAGGCATGAAACAGCTTCTGCACGAAAAACAATTACGCAAAACAATAAACGACTATAAAACTAGAAATGGCATGGAGAATGAGTGCTCGTAGTCCCTTCTGAAAAAAGAATGGACAGACATCAAATGAAATTATCAGGATTAAAAACAAACGGAGACACTTTCTTGCACAAGCAATAATTCATCTGCCTGTCTCTTTGCCATGGAATATTACGGATGTTAAAAGTGTACATGGGTTCACAGAAGAAATAGGCAAACTAACAGAAGGAGGGGCAAAAAATATCTATCAAGGGCTGTTAAATACAAAAGGAAGTTTCTGAGCTGCGAATATGAGCCAGAGGCTGGGAGCACAGTCTAGGGAAGTATCATTGCTCATTTGTCCCATTCTGACTCTCTTCCCTGGGTATCCGCTGTACAACAAGAGACAGGATGCTGGGCCAGACAGACCTTTGATCTAACGCTGTACATCCATTTTTGTGTACAAGGCAGAAAAGGGTTTGTATTCCACGCTGAATCAGGCTGGGGATAGTAAAATTCGAACACGAAAGAATGTGATTTAGATGGTAAATGCAGAAAACACCGGTTGCTTAGAGTTGAATGTCATAGAGGAGGGAAAATGTGAGGGTCCTAAAAAAAAAAAAAAAAAAAAAAAAAAAAAATCTTGTTACAGCATTAAAGCGGAGGACAGAGATGAAACTTTTGACGGCAAGCATGTGTATGAATACAGAAAACTGCATTTCAGTCGTAGAATGGAATAGAGACTTGATTTCACATGACTTGGGATGTAAGAAGGGAGGCAAAAAAAGAGGGGATAAAAGAACAGTATTGAAGAAGACTCCCAACATGTAAAAACTCCACTCTCCTCCAATGCCTCAAGCTATAAGCAGAGGCAAGAGAAAAGAGACGAAAAATGCAGTTTGACACGCTTGTTCAACTTCAAGAGCCGAATTTGAGATGAGGCAGTGGAGATGATCACGTAATTAAGGTACTGGACAGACATGGGGAGATCAGAGTTCATTTCCCAGCTGCATCACAGACTTCCTTCATGATGTTGGGCATTTCACTTTGTTGTTCCGTAAAATTGAGAAAATATTTTCTTAATGCAGAGGAAAGCTGTGAGGCTGAATTCTTTAAACATCTGAGGTGCACTGGGGTGTCAGAAGAAGCACAGTTAGGATAGCAAATGCCAAGCACTCTCATGCCAAGGACCAGGTTTCACAGGCTACCGGGACCAGACGCAACGTGGGATATAATCCCAGCACAGAGCAGCAGGGACAGGGAAAATAACTCCATCACAGGAAATCACCTCAGGGAAATTAAACCTGATAAGGTGTGAGGGGAAGAGGTATTGAGGCAAGGCAAAATATAAGATGTGGAAAGCATGTTTAGGGAGCCGAAAAGTTTGAAATGTCTCTGAAAAACAACGCGCAAACTATAAGAAGGAATCAGCCTGACACCACCAGGGTGGGAGATAAGTAGGATCATTGGGTATAATGTGTCAAGTACTGCAATATCTGAGTCTACATCCAAGATGCACTTGAGTACTTAGAAATAAAGAAACAATGCTTAGCCTAATGTTGTCAATGCTTTCTACTGAAGTTTGTTTCTCCCTGCCATCAGGAGTATAAACCTTAAGTGGTTTGAATATTAACTGTATCACTAAAGGAGATATAAACAGGCTCTGACTTGGGATACCAGAAGCAGTGCGAAGTCTGCCAGAACTGCAATTCGGGCTGTTTTCATCCACTGAAACGTTACACTCAGATACTTAAGATACACTAATACCTTTAAAACTTATCTAAAGCTAAATTTGAAATGACTATAACCAGTACGATCTGAAGCGCTCTCTGACTTTTAATCAATCCTTTAAATTATACACAAAAACATCCAAACCAAATATTTGCCAAGAGATATAAAACGACTCCCAGACTGAACTGGCAGAAAACACAGAAGAGCCCAGAATAGATCTTACTGATAGGATAAATTGAGCCTTGACACGTGTGGAGCCCATCTGCGAGCGGCGAAGAGTACGTGCTTCATTTCTGTTTATTCCCTTCACCCTGGATGAAATTTCATGGGTAACTTTATAGCTACGCTGCCAGGCTGGTGCCCTGCTCCCCCACCTGCGTCCCCCCCTCCGCTGGCTCACAGCTCTGCAGCGGCTCCTGGGCATCGCTGATGAACCAGGCACGGGGAGGCACGATCAGCTGACTGAGTTTTCTTTGCTGTGTTATTTTACAGGTGGATCAGCCTTTCTCTGCCCAGCTTGCAGTCACTCACGGCGACGCAGCACAGCGCATGGGAGGACGTGGCTGCTGCCAAGCACCTACCTACAACCTGGGTGCAACCCTTGGTGCGCTGGGGAGCACTGAGCTGCAAGCTAAAAACTTACTTTCTTCTTCCAATTTCTGAATAAAAACCTTTATGTGAGATGCTGAGATGTTGACTTCATAGAGCCCCAAAGGACCTGAGGATCAGAAACCAACCGGGTCGGTTGGCTAACTGCAGTAAATCAGTTTTAGGTGCAAAGCATCTTATTTAACACAATTTAATACTGAACTGCATCATCAAACCAATTTAAAAAGTTTTCGTGCATTTTTTTAATTCAATTTTTTAACCAAAAGCACTTTAATATAGGTCATAAGCAAATAGCTTATTCTGTAAAGAGGAAGAAACAGTTACGATTTTGTAACATAAAACATTAAAATAAATCCAAGTAAATGAACATTAAAGCGATAAATTGCTTAAACATGTACAGAAGAAAATACTCAATTGAATGTAAAGACTGAATTTGGCTGTAAATCTCCAGACCTTAGCGAGATCCAGAGATAATCCAACTTTTACTGACATAAAAGGCAAAAAATACTAAAATCATATTTAAATGACGATTTATTGCTTGCTTGTTTGAATTAAAAAGTGAAAATCTCAAATTTTAACAAACCTGTTTAAGCTTCCCAAAAGTTTGAGGGGAAGGGGTTGTCAAGGTGCTCGGAAGACCTTTTCGAAGCGTATCTCCAGAGCAAGAAGCGTACGAGAGAGGCTGCTCTGGCTGCACCAAGCAGATCGGTATTGGAGGGCATCGCAGTCACAGAGACCTGAACCCTGCAGGAGCCCTTGACGGGCGCCGGTAACGAGCAGTTCAAGAGCAGGCACTGTAAAAACCCAGGGCAGCCTGCCACTGATGCCTGGAGTCACATAAAATTAATTTAAATTGGAAACAAACTGGCCCGAGTAGCACTTGCCCGAGTTTCAAACAATGTTAAGAACGAAGCGGCGTATTACGTATTTTGCTGGCAGCTCGATCATTAAAATTAAATAGGAAGTGGCAAAGCTGCAGGGCAGGCGATACCGTGCATTCGTTTATAAAAAGCAACGGTGAGCTTGAGAATTACAGACACTTGTAAACCTTACTTTAGTACCTGGTAAAATAGCTCAACTGGGTAGTTATGAAAGTTAGATTAATGCCATACAGGAGGCACAGATTAGCATGGTATTTCCATAAGAAAAATGGGCACCTCCATATTTTCTATAAGGAGAGTCAAGACAGTGGTTAAAGAAAAACTGGTAGATATAATTAATTTGAATTTTCAAACAGCCTTTGGTAATATTAATCACCGCAGCCTATTAGGGAAACTAGGCATGGGGTGAGAGGTAAACATCTGTCAATAGATTAAAGCTAATTTAGAAAAAACGAACAGCATGAATAAATGGCCAGTTTTCAAGAAGGTTAATGGGGGAAGTCCCAGGGGTGGATACTACGATCAACATTTAATATATTAAATGATCTGGAAAGGGGCATATACAATGCAAAATAGGAAAAAAAAAATGTTGACGATATTGCTCTATAGGTTGGTTAAAACCAGTGAGAATTAAAAAAATAAGTCTGAAGTATCCACCCAAGTTACAGCAAATAAATATTAGTACACATGAGTGCAAGGTTATGCAAATTGGCCAGGAGAGTTTGAACTAATTGTAGACGTGGATGGGTTCCACACTAATTGTAACCATTCGGAGAAAGATCTAAGTGCCCTTGTGGACAGCTTAGTTTCCAGTCATTGTCAAAACCACAAGCCAGATGTGGAGCTTTGTATTAGAGAGAGATAAAGAATAATACGGAAAACACAATTCCAGTGTCGAACATTGAGTTCAACCCATTTGTCTTTGTAACAAAACAAAATATCAGAAACTTAAAAGTCCAGAAAGAGTTGACATAAATTAGAGCTCCAGAAAGATGCTTGTCTCAGAACTCCGTTACAAAATACACACATTACAAAACTCAGACTAGTTGAACCCTAGTTAGCATGACTTTGGACGGCCTACAGTCCATAAAAAAGTTTGCTGAATAAGAACTTTAATGTTTTTCAAATTTCTGGGCTGCGTTCAAGGGGCAATAAGCAAGAGGTGAAGCGATCCAAGCACATGATACGTAAAGCAGGCATAGAAAGCCATCTGGATGCACTTATTCTCCATTCCCACCCTCTTTTTCTCCCAATAAGACAGGAGCAAGGAGTTGTCCAACTAAATAAAAGACAATAGATTTAGAAGTGATGAAAGAAAATAGTGCTGCACCCATAGAGACAGAACTAACCCGCAGAACTCTTCTCTGCAAGGTATTTATTGAAGTAATAATCCTAATAAGATTAAAAACCACAAAACATCAACAATGTCAGCAATCGGAGTCAAGAGAATTCTGCAGTTTTCCAACTTGTCTTTACAGGATTTTACTCTTTCTTCCAAGGTATCTAATATTAGGCGTGACTCAGGACAAGAAACGAGAACAAGCCAGGCCAGTGGCCTCATCCAAAACCTGCTCAGAAGGTTCAATGTGAGGAGGCGGACAAACCCTGGACATGAAAGTAGCTCAAAATGAAAGAGGAAGGAAACAGGGAAGACATGATTTTAACTTCATTGTATGATTTGCATTCAAGGAAAAGATGGTTTAAGTCACCACAATAGCTGAAAAAAAATCCTGAGAAACAGAGCTTTTAATCTCTAAAACCTTCAGCCTTCTCCGAAAAGTGGTAGGAGGCAATATCAACTCTACAGCACTGTCGCTGACTCTTTCATGCAAACCAATTAGGAGGCTTTTTTTGCCTAGGTTTTGCCCACACCTGCATACCCATTCAGATTAGAGAGAAGAATTAAAAAGTAAAAAGCTGTTGTTGAATTGTAACATGCACAGACAAAACTTGGAGTGGACGTTGTTGTGATGCTGAAGGGGAGAAGGGCTGCACATCTGCCCTGCAGGTCTCATAACACGGCCCACATCATGTCATTTTAGGCAAAGGGAAAGGTGGGTGTGAGATTACTATCCACCTCTGGAGGAAAAAAACCCCAGTATTTGAGGAGATATCAATCTTTTCTGCCTATCGGTGAGGGAAAACATCTCCATCAAAAACTGACCACTGAGCACAATCAGCTAGCCTACAGAGCACTGACTTGCATAGCAAGACCATTGTATATTTGCCACCTAATTCCTTCTCATACCTTCCAGTAAATCCCGAGTCACTTGTTTAGTACTTAGCCCAAGTCCACCAAACGAATGTATGTCTGAAGTGTCCCCATTCTCCTTCTTTGTCAAATAATCCTTATATTGGTTACTGAGATGAACCCACTACTGATTCTATGACACTAACCATCCCCTTTTCAATTCACTTTCCAATTCACTTTATTGAGCATAAAATTCAGAGACACAAATGGTATGTGAGATGCTATTTCTAAACCTGGACTAATTGGGGGATATTCTCTGCTACCTCTCTCTCTCTCCAATGTATTTGTCTAGTATAAGTGTTTCAGGAGCAGAGCTTCCTATTTCTGCTCAGGAGCCCTTCCTTATGTTCAGAATCAATTTTCTCCTCCTCCAGTTCAGCCTATTATTTCTATCACCCAATTTCCTTGGCTCTCTTGGTGTCTGTGTCCTTTAGATACAAGTAAGCATCCAATATATTGAGGCCTTTCAATCCTTCTTTACAATAGGATCATTCTCCCACTGTTATTCTGGTTGATACTCTATGACTTCCACACAATTTAAAAATCTTTTTGGTATTAAGGTGTTCAGAAATAAGCACACCACAAGTGTGGTTACACAAAAGGGTAGGGGCTACCACCAGTCTTAATACATTTTCTGGTATATCATTCCTTTATATGCAGTCAGTAGCTTTCCTTTGTATTAACACACATTTAAGAAGAAAACATCATGCAACATTATGCTCTTATAGCCTCTCTTGAACCAGTGGTCTGCTTTACTGCGCTAAAACATTCAGAACAAGGTGTCGGGTCCACAACAAACATGACCTATTGGATTCACAAGATTTTTTAAATGATAGTAAACACTGGGCTCAATTTAGTTCTCTAAACTGGGGATATACTTAGATCATATTTTCAAAGCATCTTCAAGAACTGAAGGTTCAAGTAAAATATGAAATACCAATTTTGACCAAAAGTCACAAGAGATGGCACACTTGCTCTCACATCACAAGTCTTCCCACCAACTAGCTCTGGTTTAGATTATTTATGTCCAGATATGATAGCAAATGCTTTCCAACTTGAATTTCTTTATCTACACTTTCAATCTCTCTCTAGGCTTTTGCACTTTTGGGTAGTACTCCACTAGCATTTTTAACATCCATGAATTTAATTAATACACTGCCTATTTCCTTCTCTGAATCATCAGTGAATTTGAGACAGAAACTACTTCTGATCCCTGTGGCATCCTGATACATATCCTCTAGCAGCGCAGCGTGGTTTGCAGTTACAGGCTTGCCCAGGGTAGGGAGGGAGGATCTGAGGTTTTTTCGTTATTGCTTTTACAGTTCTCAATATAAATTAAGCAGCATTATTGAGATAAATCAAGTGTTTTTCAATAACAACTGTTTTCCAATAATAAAGTACCATGTGTTATCTACCTTGAATGACAGCGCTTAATACGATGTCATATTAACAGTGCTTCACTTAAATTTCTGAACCAAAGGAAACTGCAGGAAGCATAAAACTGAAGAAGAGGCTAAAAGTCAAGTTATTTTCCATCTGAAGAATTACTTTATGTACCTACATGCTATTAATCAGCATTAAGTCTCATTTTAAGTCCACTTTAAAAGGCACCGTGTTTTGAATGTACCAGAGAAAGCAGTTGGCAGATGAGGGCAGGTTACTGGAAGATGGGGCTCATGCAGACACAAATTTTCTGGAAGCGCGTGAAGCGTCTGGAGCCCGTCCACGATCACCACGCCATGCGCTCTGCAGAGCGCCTCATGTGCCAGAAGGACAGTGGCCGAACAGCCTGGTTTTCTTTCCTTCCCCACTGCCCCCCTCCCTCCCTGTGAGCCCAGCTCTGCCCTCTGCCACCAGAAGACCTAGTCTGGATTCTGTTTTTTGCTTGCAAAAAGGGGACACAGAAAAGGGACTCCAAAGGGTCACGCACATCTCTACGTGCTGTTAGCATTTCCTTAGCAAAGCTGGGGTGTCGTACATGTTGTCTGAAGCCCAACAGATGAGTATACCCGTCAGACTGGGTCAGACCAAAGGTCCGTGGAGTCCAATATCCTGCCTGAGACAGTGACTAGCAGCAAATACTTGGCGGGTGCGTAAGAATGGCGCAAGCATACCATAAGGCTTCCCCCCTACCAGCTTCCAGCAAGCTGTGGCTTAAGACTTCCTGTGCCAGAGATTGTATCTTTGTGCTTAATTGCCCTCGATGAACTTCTCTTCCATGAATTTGTTTAATTGCTTTTTGAACCTATCTCGACTTCTGGCATCCACAACATCCTGTGGCAATGAATTCCAGTTTAATTATGTCTTGCATGAAAAAATACTTCCCTTTTGTGTAGGAAATTACTTCCTTTAAAAAAAAAACAAAAAACAACCAACAACTACCACTGTGTAAGACTACAAGTTCTGGTAAAATATTGCAGGGGCTTTAGAAGAAATCACTGCACTCAGTTGTCCTCTCTGGACTTCTGTAGAAGGTTACTGCCCGGAGTATTAGGCAAGGCTGCTGGCGAAAAGGGTGAAATGCTACATGATGGTGATGGAGTCCTATATGAGCTGGGAACTTGCAGTAAATGAAAAACAAATGGGTTGCCTACATTCCTGACTGTTGTATGCACTTGCAAAAACCCAATGTTCCAAGACAAGTTTTGTTCCCTGCTAGATAGCAATAAAAGGTCTACTTTTTAGAAAAGTTTCCACTGTCACGCTTTTATAACTTAGGTGCTGCAACCCAGTCCAAACGATCACAAAGAACATAATTCTTTGCCTTGCTCATACTGCTATTAATTTCTGTGGTTTTAGTGGTTATTTATTACCACTGTTTCAGGTCCACAAGAAATAAATTGAAGTATAGAGAAAGAATGTAAAGATAATACTATATGAAACCTCTTTCTGCTTTCCTCTCCTTTCCCAATAATCCAAACCAAATAGCATACAGTCTTTCTATACATTGGGTTTTTCTAATACAGGGCAAATTTGGCAAACTGCACCTTCTTTCCAAAAGTGAAGAGAAGTTATCAGAGCTGAGAGCCATCTCTGTAACAAACCAAAGCGATGATGGTCTTTGCAGGACCAAGAGGAGAGCAGGCATGGCCACCAGCAGTTCCTCCTTACTGCTAGGTAGAGCATTAAAAAGGTTGACTAATTCCCTATCTCCTGTCCTCCTAGTCCGCAACAGTGCTTGAACCAGGCCACTCTACATTATAAATAGGTCTGCTTAACTCAGCTGAACATCATTTCACTTAGCGCAAAACGAGTGCAAGTGGCTACCCTGCAGAGTTACACACCAACTGCTGGATTCTTGCAGGGGCTGCTCACACCACGCTTCCAGGGGCATCTCTCAGCTCTCACACCATACGTGTAGCTGTTCCAAAATTATTTCCCTATAAACTGTGGGAGAATTTGTTAATGTTCTGGAGACACAAGGTGAATTCAGGGAGGTACTAGAGGGCTTTGAGTACTCAGGTGCTTTAGCCTCTATCTTTACAGCAAAGTCAGAGGGTTAGCAATCTGAATGACTGCAATGCTTCCACTGCAGGTGAGCCTTCTTGCCCTGTGCCAAAGCACTCGCTAAGCTCATCGCAGACCTTGGGGCAGGGGCATAGAGGAGAAGGGGAAGGGCAACACCCAGGGGAGATCAAATTCTCCAGTGGAGATGTGCCCGGAGCTGACAGCTGGCAAACACTGCCTTCCACATGTTTCAGAGCACTCCTCCTCATGGGTAGCCTCCACATTTTACCTATTTTTTACATGTTTATTGCCAGTGTGCCACAAGAGCAAGGCTTGGGGCCAGCTTCTGTTTGGATGGGTAACAGCAACCAGATAACCAAAACAACAACAAAACTCAGCATTTAGTTCTCCTAAGCCAGGCCCTTGCTCTTCATCAGCTGAACACAGAAGTGCACTCAAACCCCATTTTATTTATTTATACACGTTGCTGCGCTCTCTATTCCTGGCAACTGGTGCTCATGACATAGTGGCCTGGGACACGCTGGAACGGGGCTCCGGGTCACCTTGTAAGTGGTGGCAGCAGCTGCCTCCTGGATCAAGCGTTTATTAACCAGAAGCTCGGGAGGGGTCTAAATTAAGTTCTCTGCTCCGTTCCCACAGGGGGGGAGGGAGAAAAATATGCCACCACCGAATCCCTATTTGCTTCCAGCCCAACTCGCTGAAGTTTCCCCACTGCTCCCTCCTATCCTGGCCAAGATAAGCCGCCCAAGCCCGGCTTTTTGTCAGCAGCCCTCCGGACTACAAGGGCTCGCTATTCCAGCTGCCACAGCTTTCCACAAACTACATAGCCTTTTTTTGGTTGGTGGCGGTGGCATGCGGCTTCTCTCCCGGCGCAGCCCTTGGACCACCTCTGCCTCCGAGATGCCTGCGCAACGCTGTCCCTATAAATCCCAGTGGCGGAGGGTCGGGCACCGAGGGTGCTCCAGGCCCAATATCAGTCATTTGGGAGGGGAGACTGTATAAATAGCTGGCATGCACATACTCTGGAGGAGCAGCAGGGGAGGGAGGGAGGGAGGGGGATCTGAAGTGTTGGGCCCCAGCTGTGAACTCCTCTTGTTTTTGTTTTAGGGTAATTAATGTTCCCTTGAATAGAGCCAGGGCATGGGCTCCTGTTTCTGCAGCTTT
>NW_009217471.1:0-8889 GCF_000690835.1 Fulmarus glacialis
TTCGTCTGCCTCCTCATCCTGTTTAGGTGAGGAGACTATAACAGACTCCCAGCAGGATATCTTTGCAGTCAAGACAGACCTGAACCGGAAAGGCAGCGACCAGGGTAGAAGGAGGACCATCTAGAGCAGGTAAAGTAAATGGATATTTTAAATGGGAATTACCCTCGTAACATTAACTCAGTCAAGTACCCTGTCTCTGCAAACAGGAAAACACAATAAACTCTGTGAGAAACAGTTACTTAGTACCAAGAAAGATTTCTTTTTGAACTCCAACAGTTAGAGGGTAACACAGTCATCCTAAAACTTACATAAGGAAGAGTTCTCAGTTGTTCTCTTTCATCTGTTGAAAAGCTCCATCTCGCTGGAAATACAGATTATGTTCTATTCAGAGGAAGCAAACGGCTTGGGCTGCTGTCCCACTACAGTCAACAATCCTGAATTCATCTAGAGCTACAAATGCACGGCCAAAGTCAACTTTGCAAAAGTGCAAGAAGCTCCAGCTTTAGCACTAGCTTTATTTCTACCTATGAAAAAGGCTTCAGTTTGCTGCCTTCCCCACTGATCCACCTCCCACAGAAATGCAGCAGTTTAAAAAGAGCTGCAGGGAACAAACAATATTATTTTCAATCCCCACAGTGACACTATTTGCACAGAAAGAGAAGGTGATTTGTTCCAGCAGCTCCCTGAGACTGGCAGAAAGCTTTCTCCCCGCCTCCAAAGCCTCCAAGTCCATATAAAACGACTTGGGAACACAGAACAAGTACTGAAGAAACTCTGGAGTTGTTTCCACAAAACTGGAAAGAAAAAAGACATACCAGGGGTAAAAAAATCTCAGAAACTTCCTGAAGAACAGAAGTAATGCAAAGGCAAGATCTGATAGTAAGGACCAAACTCATCATTGAGAGAGTACTAGTGACATACTTCAGCATAGCAAATACATTTAAAGATGTAATATTTGACCTTTAAGTTTCCAGCTTTGTTGAGAGCAATAAGCACACCATTCCTTACACTTTTCAAATCACTAAGAACATCTTCCTCAACTAAGAGCAAAACCCTCCTCTAATTTCCCCAAAATACCTTTTACCATTTTTTGTACAATGAGTACCTAACTTCCTACTGTCCCAGACACCTTCTTGTTGTAAATATACCTTACACAAAACTATTTTGAGTATTTTACTAAAATCAGAATACTGTACTCAGTAGATTTCCTTTCAGTGAAAGGATTAATACACAACTAGCTAGCCAGAACACTGAACACAGCAGAGCCAGAAAAAATATACTGCAGCACCAGAAAGTCTCATTTACACTGTGCCCAGAACTCCAAAATTTATCAAATACATTTCCAGTCTCTCCCTGTGAAGTTAAGACTGCATTTAAAAATATATTTTGTTCATACTTGTGCTTCATTCAATCATGAGCATATGTTTTTTATGTTTTAGAGAGCTAAGCACCTCAATTTCCCTGAGTGAGAAGACACTTTACTCCCATCCACACAGATCTAAAAACTAGGCCAAAAATTATATACTTCTACTTTAAAAGCAGTGGATTTAAAGGACAGTAAAATGTAAAGAAGCAAACTGACCAAAACATAAAGCTTATATCTTATCCAAAAATCAAATGGCTTCCTGTGAAAAATGCTTCTTCTTCCCTCCAACAAGCAATTATTATTTTGGATTTCCAATAACATAACAAATTGAAGTATAGTAATAAAACAAGATGCTTAGGCATGGACTCATATTTCAAGAACTTTCTGAAATTTCTTTTAAAAGACACAAACAGTTTTATATTCAGAATTTTGATCAAAAGTTGCTATAAAATTTCTAATGTACCATTCCTGTAGCAAGACCCCTGTATCTTCTTTTTCATTTGATTTATTTTTGAAGAACAATCTGCATACTTGAGATATTAAACTTTCTATAAGCTTCATTTCCTCAAACGAGAACTTAATCTGGCCTTTCATTTTCAATGGGGAAGCAAACTACTTTCAAAAGTTTACATTCCATTATTATCTCTTCCTTGTGCACACATACTTCCTATAATGTTACAGATTCAAAACTCACTTGTCATACTTCAGACCAGCGCAGAAGCTATCTGTTATAGAATGTATGACTGCCTCAGTAGTTATTTGGGGGTTTGTTTTTAAATCAGTTTAGTCATAAAAAAATATGTGAGCTGTCCTACAGTATGCAAAATACCTATTAACTGCAATACCTCTGGCAGGAGAGAGACAGAGTTCTTAAAGCTGTAGTTGAAGGAAGAGATTCCTGTAGAGTACCTAGCCAGTTTTGAAGGATTTTAAGATAAAAGGTGGATTTGCTTATATGTAAAGTTGTGTATGTTTAACAAAAACATACGTCCAGTTCACTTGAGAGCAAATCAACTTATGGCCTTTACTTGAACCTAAGAGTAGTTTATCCGTTCTGTAAGAAGTTGCTTAAAAATTGTTTTAAGAAGTCATTTGAAATAAAACTGTCTACAATAGGCTTCATAGCAAAATAACGAAAAGCAAATGGATATGTGTCCTGGTTTCAGCTGGGATGGAGTTGATTTTCTTCCTATTAACTGGTATAGTGCTGTGTTTTGGATGTAGTATGAGAATACTATTGATAACACACTGATGTTTTAGTTGTTGCTAAGTAATGTTTATGCTACTCAAGGACTTTTCATCTTCCCGTGCCCTGCCAGGTGCACGGGGGGCTGGGAGGGAGTGTGGCCAGGACGGCTGGCCCAGTTGGCCAATGGGCTATTCCATACCATATGACGTCATGCTCAGCATATAAAGCTGGGCGAAGAAGAAGGGGGGGGGGACGGCCGGAGTGATGGTGTTTGTCTTCCCAAGTAACCGTTACGCGTGATGGAGCCCTGCTTTCCCGTTCCAGGCTGAACACCTGCCTGCCGATGGGAAGTAGTGAATGAATTCCTTGTTTTGCTTTGCTTGCGCACGCGGCTTTTGCTTTCCCTATTAAACTGTCTTTATCTCAACCCACGAGTTTTCTCACTTTTACCCTTCCAATTCTCTCCCCCATCCCACTTGGGGGGAGTGAGCGAGCGGCTGCGTGGTGCTCAGTGGCCGGCTGGGGTTAAACCACGACAATATGAGAGCCTACAGAAACATTTGCAAGGTTCAACAAGTTGCTGCTTCTCAGATCTTGATTATATCTCCTCATGTAACTGTGTGTACATTCAGGTCTGTAGCAATGCAGAAGAGGATCAATTAAACCAACTAACAGAAAGCAGTCTGAACACATAATTGCAAGAATTCTCACAGAAAGGAGATGCTAAAAGTTACCTGTAGCCCTAAAAAAAAAAAAAAAGAATGTTTCAAAAGCCCAGTAAACACAGTGGAATAGCAAATTAATCATTGATATCTCATCAGAGCAGTTTAAATACCAATTCCATAGTAACAGTTTGTCTAGAAATTGTAAAAAGGGAAGCAAAACTAATTTTGCTAGTCAAAACTAGTTATGCAGTTATCTCAAATTTCCCATTTCTGTTTCAATCTGGTGGAGGATCTGATATGAAGGACACTTATCGCCCTTCTACCAAGAAGAATAAAAAACAATTTTTACATAAAGTTTCTGTAAAACATAATTAACGTGTACCCACACATTGTCTAATTACCCACTCACTAAATAAGCAATTAGGGTCCTATACACTGCACAGATATATTCATGCCACCAGCTGGAGATGTTTAAGCCTGGTGCCTGAACTAGACACCGAAGCTCCACGTGAAGTCGACAGAGCCATCAGATCATTGAAATTCTCCATGCCAAGAGTCTGCCCAAACTAATTTTCACTTGTTTTTCAGCTAATGCAACTCAGCTATTTTCACAAATGTGGTTAGCAGAAAATACTGTCTGCTAGTCTTTAATAATTCTTAACAGCGATTCAACAAGCCATAGGCACCTCAATGATTTGAAGAGAGCTTAAAAGCAGGGTGGTAGGAAAGGAAGGAAAAGTGGAGAGTATGGAAACCCTAAAAATGTGTCATTTTAATGTCTGGAAAAATTCAAACCAATTTGGGCATAGTGGTAAGAACTGGTTAAAAAAAAATCATTTCTACAGATTCAACATAAGTTTTTTACAAATTAACATCCTTTAAGTACTCTATTTCACTCCATCTGCAGTGACTATCCTCCATCCCATGGGGACTAGGCTGCCCACACACCTAACAGCTGCTCTCTGAGGAGACAACCATGATGACACCAACACTCTAAAGAAATTACTTCTTTCCAGCACACCAGCAATCCCCACGTTGTGTTCCAGCAGTACAGGGGGAGAAGAATGAGATTTGTATGGTGGAGGTGCTCATCAATCAGCATTAGGAGTAAGGAAGCTCAGAGCATGTGTGGTGAATATAATGAAAGAAAGAACCAAGGATTAAGCCAGGGTCAGGGGGAGATACAAGCAAGGTGGGATGAAACAGGTATAGGATAGGAGAAGGAAATAATGGGAATAGGGAGAAACACAGATACCTAGATTTTCCACAAAGACTAAATGCCAGTCCCAACAAGGCCTGGTATTGCATTGCATTTCTGAGACTCTTACTTGTTCATAATAAGAAATATTATGAAAATAACTGAGTTGCATCAGTTGAAAAACAAATGAAAATTAGCTTGGATGGACTCTCAGCATGGAGGCTCTGTCAACTTCACAGGGAGCTTCAGTGTCTGGTTCAGGCACCAAGAATAGTATTTGCATTTCACGTTTGCATTTGGTAATGACACTGAGATCCACCGGTAACTTGTATGCCCCTATTCCACTCTACTTTGTGATTCTACAGATCTACCTCATTATAAATAACATGCATACACACACAATTAATTTAAAAATTATATTTAAACTATGCTACAGTAAGTCATGCAAAGCTAAAAACTGCAATAAAACTGGGCTGCCTTAGCAACCTGGATTCAGCCTCTGATTCAGATTGTGTGCATATTTTTACAACAGCCACCTGATCTCGTATTACTACTTCTTACTTTGGGCAAGGTAAGAACTGCAGATGAAACATTCAGGGTCTGTATACTAAACCAAGCTGTAATATTCCTATCTCATTGCCACAGAAGCTGAAAGGTGTGCAGGGGAATCAAAGGAAACCACTGAAGGAAAGAGGATGATCTTGTGAAATAGCATCCAAATTCACACAACAAAAGCTTCCACAGACCATATTATAAGGAAAATAATTTCAAATTACTTCAGCTGATAAAAACAATTATTAGAAAAATTAAATACATCTGAGCTGTTACATCAACCTTGTCATATTTGCATTTCACTTCGTATTTTAATAGATGGCCTTCTACCATTTCTAACATTCTAGACACTGTAGAAAGTATTAAAAATGAGAATAGTAGGCACTTTTTTTAAACTGTTAGCAAAACACTACCCTAAGATAAAGATATGGAATCCAACGGAGCTTAAAGTTGGCGTCGCACCTTCACAAAATAAATACTGAAGGATTATGATTCCATAACTATACTTAGAATCTTTTTTGCCCAAATCTGGAGAAAAAGCAATGACAATAAAGCTTTGGACTCTGAATATAACCCACTATTATTGAAGGGCAAGGAAAAATTCCTCTCACTTCCCCCATCTCATAATTGGACATAAAGGAAAGAATATTCAAGGTGAAAATCATTATAATTTTTAATGAAAGCCAGCGTGCCTTTAAAATACCCAAAATACATTGCTGTGCTTATTTAAAGCCTATTCTGTATGTAGGCTAAAGTAAGAAAAATATCTGCAGAATTAAGTACATAAATAGAATGCTGAAAATTTGTTCATTTAAAAACACAATTTGTTCATTACAAACACAAACACCTCATAATTTAGTAGTTACAGAATGAACATAGAAGACACATATAAAGGAAAAATAATCAAGTGCATAGGAAACCAGCCAGTATCTGGACTTTAAACTGTAAATTTCCTGTGCGACCCAGACAGCTGCCTTATTCTCTGTGTCCCTAACCTCTACCTAAAAACTCTGACATGTTTTAGAATAACTAGATGAAAGTTTATATGTTTTCAGTGTTGGAAATGAACAAGGCAAAACTGTACTTTTACAAATAAAACTGTATGATACAACTGACTTGTTCATTGTTCTGATCTAATTGCTAACTATCCACAACAATGTCATTACCTGCCTGCAAAGGGTTTTTTTGTTTTCAATACTGGTGGTTATCTGTCCAGTAGCCTTAGTAAATAAACAGTTCTTTAGGGAAAAAAAAAATCAATATTCTCTTGAGAAATAAGCACTATCATTCTAGCCATGCAAACTGCTGGATTTTTACATAAATATAAAAGCCATTAAATCTCCATATGATTCTCATGGTAGTTGCAAAAAGGATTTTTCTTCTTTTAGTTTCTGATGGTTTAGCATTATCATAGGTCCCTAAAGACTGAGAAAGTATCTGGTTAAAGAAGAGGAAGCGAGGAGGGTAGCCCTGGATCTCAAATTATTTGTTATCAAAATGTACTGGAAAAGAGAGAGATTCCTAAGAGTTTTTGCAATCTACCATTTTTGCTAATATTATTAAGTGTTCTGATATATTTAAAGTCTTATTATTCTTCATTAAGACAATAAAGTGTGTTTTCCCTATACTCATTCTTTCTCAAAGCACTCTGGTTGGTGTTTGTAGATGCAGTCCAAGTATTATGCATTATCTTCTACGCATATTAATGAGATTGCACAAAAATAAGTAGGGAATAAATTAGGAAACTAAAATACAAGCTACAGTCAGCATGAATTGTTAGGGAAGATGAAAACTGGCAATTATGGCAGCATAGATTGACTGTTATTCCATGACAGAAAAAGTATTTAGGCAGAGAATATCTGTACAAGTTTAGAGTCCAGGATATGTAGTCAAGAGAACATAACTCAAGTTACAAATGAAACCAGTTTCCGTCAACTAAGTCCTTACTGCTTCAGAAATACACTGCTAGGCTCCTTTGAGATTACATATTGTTTCTCCAGAAGTCTACTTAGGGTAGACTCAGAGTCTAGAAGGGAAATCATTATAGTTAAATATATCCTAGTTACACTCTGTGTTTCATTGAGTGCTAACTTAAAACAACGAGAATGGTTAGGTGTCCCACACACAGATGATATTAGTCCTGTTTATTTCTCCACAGACTCCTTATGGCAGGACAACCTACACGATAAACCACAAAAGAACGTCTCTGCCAGACGGTGCAGGAGTTCAGTTTTGCGTCCTCCTTTCCACAGCCCAACCACCCCCAAGAGCAGCAGTTTGTGGTCTGGAGCCACCAATCCAGGTAGCATATGATGCATATCAGCAGTCCTGACCACCTGAGCACTGCCAGGCACTAGACACCTTGTAGCTGACAGCTCTGCCCACCTGCACGCTGACCAACCCCTGCAAGCAAGGTGGCACAATGACAGGCAGTAACAAATAACACCAACATGACAAAGAGCAAAAAGTCTTTGAAAAGAGATGTAGAATTAATAAAGTACAACTATTGCAGACAATTCTGTTCCAATGCAGGTACTGAACAAAAGCTGATCAACTGTAAATATTTACCACCTCTCTCCATCAGATGTTATAAAGTTAACTGCTTCAGTGCTAATTAGATGTTGAGCAGCAGTGAACTGTCTCCTTGAGAAGTACCTGAAACCTTGAGCTGATCAGCATGACTACTTATTCTATGGTAAAATATAATACTTTGAAAGGTACAGACAGCATAAGTGAAGTAGAGGTGTGGATATGGAACCGGGGCTTATGGAGGTTAGAGAGATGAGGACACTGTAGTAGAAAGTTAGAATCATGGGGCTCTAGTTTCAGTAAAGATAATAGTGATCATGAGTTTGGTAGAAGGCACATACCCATGGGATGAGGCTGACCTACCTATTAGACTTGTGCATGCACCACTGCTGTACAGAATTTCAACATAGCATATGCCATTCCTCCACATAATCTATCTTCCTCACTACTTGGGGAGCATTGTACCACCGGCCAGTGAACTGCATACATAAATTATTTCAGATCTTTATATATGGTCTCTGCCTGCACTGCCAGCAACTTATTACAAGAAAAACAGACAAAAATACATAGATCTTGCTATCATTGTGAAAACTTTTCTCAAAGATACTTGATTAGTAAGTAACATCCTTCTGACTTGCCATGTCAGAAAGGCTTAAAAATAAAAAATGAAAAAAAAAAAAAAAGGGAGGGGGAGCGGGGCATATTTTATAGCAATGTTTAAGTTCAGAAAATTAAAAAAAGTAAGTACCAAGGATTTACTGGTTTAAGTCAACAGAAAGATACTCTTTTCACCATTCAAAGACCTTGAGAAAAAGTCTGAAAAATGCAGTAGACAAAAAGTTCACCAGAAATATTTTCACAAGTAGTTATATTACAAAGCAATTGAGGAAAGGGTGTCTAATTTTTCATTACTGCTACAGAGTAATTAACCTCTCACCACTGCAGTCTAACACACAACGCAGAACAGTTACTAACACAGCAGTAAAAGCATTTCCTTTCCCAGTTAGTAAACGTGAGTTCAGACTACCGCCTCTTCCTCAAAGGGCCTGGGGCGGGGCGGGGAGTGAACACCATTCCCCAGTGAACAGGTCTGAGGGGTTTTTTTCCCCATCAGTATTTCTACTTGTTTCAGCCCCACTATTACGTATGATTAAAAAAAAAAAAAAAAAATCACAGAAAGGGCTGCACCCCACCGCCTATGGGCACGACTCACCGCCGCGCCCTCGAACCCGGCCCCGCCCCTCCTTCGCTCAGGGATGCGGCGCAGGCGTACAAAGAGCTTCACCCCGCACTTTCTAGTCCGTACGCGGCTCACATCCTGGCCGTGCCCGGGTTGTGCACAGGCGCAATTGCAGTTGCAGTCGAGGCTTGCGGCCGCCTGGAGGGTATA